>NC_133661.1:48299434-48416627 GCF_037893015.1 Macrotis lagotis | reverse complement strand
GGAAGTCTTTCAAAGAACATTCAGGAAAGATGACACAATATCCTAGATCTGTGTCTAAGGAAATGAATGTCCATTTAGTGTGGGAAGGGTCTGATCATTTTGAGCACTGCTGTGGGGCTGCTACATAATGGATTTGAACAAACAATCATAAAATACCATGGTCAATCTTTCTTTTCCCCTTAATAATTGGAAAATCCTTGCAGAGTTTTCCCCTGTTTGTGTTTTTTGCTCACTCACTCTCTTGAGAGGTCTTTGAAAACAGTTTGGGGAAAATATTTCTATAAATTGAATCAGAATCAATTTACCAGTCATACTCTCCTAGGGATAGAATGCAAAAGGGAGAGACTAACACCATCCCAGGCTGAAAGGTTTCTATGGCAAACATAGGCCCCAGAACAAGCCTCCAGAATGAAATTAATAAGTAGCAACTGTACTCCGCAGATATCAGGAGACATGGTTAAGTTTGGGTTCTGACACCTATTGTGTGAATTTTGGAAATTCACAGAGAGGGTCGAAACAGCCAAGCTTCCTTTATAATCAGCAGCGGACAGAGCATCTCAAAACCAAGGTTACCTCAAAAATAGAAAAAAAAATAATCCTTGTAACAAACTAAGAGAACTGAATAACATACCAAGAAGCAGGATTTAAGAGTATTTATGTTTGAAAATAGATAATACATAATGCAAAATGTCCCAAGATATGGGTGTGTGTACAGTACAGTGATGATGATACTAAGAACCTGTCAAATACTGAATCATTAGAGACTGTTATGTTTGGTGAATAGTTCAAAGTTTCTATGTACATCTGCATACATGCAGACATGTCTATAAGAATGTGTGTGCCTTTGCATAATTTATTAGAAATAGGATCATATATTTTCATATTTATATATGAGTATGACTGTGTAAATATTTCTATATGTCTGAATAAATATATTAACGAGGAGTGTGTCATGGGTAGGAATTGTGTGCATACAATTATAGATGAGGATCGTGTGATTGTTGCTTTGTATGTGGGTATGTGTGCATATGAGTGTGAGTAGATGTGTGTCTATTTTTGAATGTGTTTATAGACATATTTATGGATATGTGATAATGCATAAGCATACATGAGTATGAATATATTTTTGTGTGTATCCTTGTGTGTGAGGACACATTCATGGTTGCATGCACAAATAAATATTTATACACACATATAGATAGGTGTATATCTATGCACAGCATGCCTATATATGTGAGCACATGCATATATGAAACGCACAGACACACATGAACACAATTACACACAGACATATATACACATATATGTAAATACATAGCACCCCCCACCCCCACCCCACCACCAGCCTGGGTATCTTTTCTGTCTTCTTTGAAATTCCTCCTGTGCCTACAGGAAGGGTGTGGGGGGAGGGGTGGGGGTGGCTATGGGAGGAAGGAAGGAAGGAGTGGAAAACTAAAATCACAAGTCGAAGATCAAAACAGTCATCAGTGAAATGAATTGGGCAGCATTTTCCCACATGACTAGGAGGGATAATTTAGTGAGGCCGCCAGCTGGAAGGAAAGGGATTAATTCTGCACTTAGAGCTGGTCCTGTGAATAATTCATCACATGGAGACCCCCTTGTGCCCAGACCCCTCGGCAATTATGCCAAATACTGGCCAACCCCCTCTCCCCTTTCCCATCTCCCCAGCACTTCTGACTTGAACCAACTGGGTCCCTGAAGTGAAGGAAAATGTAACCCAGTCTCCACTAGGACCTCAGGAGACTTCTGGAAATTTAGGGAGAGAAAGAGGGAAAGGGAGGAAGAGGTTGAGAAGCAGAGTTGATTTGAAAACAGATTGCATTCCAAGAGAAGAGTTAATTCTAGGTGAGAATCAGGAACAGCCCAAAGCAAAACTGGGAACTTGACCAAGTCTGTGCTTGATGCCCCCTTCCATTTCTCCATCTACTCTTCCCTTTCAGAATCTCTACTCATCCACCCATATTCTCTGGGCAGCCCTGGACAGTTGAGGGAGAAAAGCCTGTAATGTATTACTCATCTTGGAGGGAGTTAGGATTGAAGGAACTCCGCTTCTGAGAGGAGTCACAGAACCCAAAGAGGGTAATCATGAACTGCGAGGTAGAATGGTATAATAAATAGAGCCCTGGACTTGTATCAGGAAGACCTGGATTAAAATCCCTTTACTGACTTGGTGCTCTGAGACTCATCTGGGCCTCAGTTTCTTCCCACTCTAAATCTAAGATCTATTGGTCCATTGTATTTCATTAGGATTAGGCTAGAGATTCTTGCCTGCTGCTTTTCACATCACATTTTATAACTGGCCAAGGCCTTGCTTCCTATACAACCAAAGTTGCCTGGTGTAACCTGAGAGGAAGTATCTTGAGCTAGAAGTGCTTGGTCATAACAGGCCAGTTTAGGTTTTGAGCTTTGGGATTTTGGCTTTAGACCCCAGTGTTCTCTAAATTATCCTGGATTCATCATGACTGCTCTGAGGTATGGACAGAGTGAAAAAAATCCAGCCATTTGTTGGATATTTGAGGTTCTTTGCCTGTCAACATTAAAAAATGGTTCCTTGGACACAGGTGGTACAGTGGATAGAGCACCAGCCCTGGAGTCAGGAGGGTCTGAGTTCAAATACAGTCTTAGACACTTAATAATTACCTTTCTATGTGATCTTGGGAAAGTCACTTAAACCCTATTGCCTTGCAACACCCCCAAAATGGTTCCTTAATCATTTAAATAGATTTATTTTCCCCCCAAATAATCAATTGTTTGATGAGATTAGTCACCATTAACTCAGTCTTAGGACTCACTCTACATTATCATAATATCACAAAATTGGTTTTGAAAAGGAACCTCAGAGATCACCAAGTCCAAGAATCTTTTTTAGCTTTCATGTGTCCTAAATTCCTCTTGCAGTGTCTGGACCCCCTTCTCAGAATAATGGTTTAAATGCATAAAATAAAAACACGGAATTACAATGAAAAATGTTTCTAAAAATGGTCAATTATAGTTCTCAAAATATTTTTAAAAGTTCATGGACTGGGGGCAGCTAGGTGATGCAGTGGATAAAGCACTAGCCTTGGAGTCAGGAGTACCTGGGTTCAAATCCGACCTCAGACACTTAATAATTACCTAGCTGTGTGGCCTTGGGCAAGCCACTTAACCCCATTGCCTTGAAAAATCTAAAAAAAAAAGTTCATGGACCCCAAGTTAGGAACCTCAGGTCTACTCCATCCCAGATATGAGTAGAAATCAACTCTATTATGTTCTGCCAGGTTCTCGTTCACTCTCAATCCATTCAACATGATTTTTGTTTAGCTAATGACACATTGGGTGACTCTGAGCCTCTCACACTCAAAAAGAGAAACTTATAACCTGTTCTACAGTGCTTGGGCAGCTAAGATCTGTTGCCCAATCACCTTGTCAATCAAAAAGTATGTAGGAATCTCCTCTTGTTGTAGCATACCATTCGTTGTAGGAGTTAAGGAAGAGAACAGAACAGATCCAGTCCTTGTCCTAGGAGTAGGAGTGATTACTTGGTTATATACTTTATGTATATTATCTCTGGATCCCCACAATAGCCCTGTTGAACTAAGGTAGTTCACTAGTTAGTATCCTCAACATGCAGATGAGGATAGGGAATCCTAGAGACATGACAGATCCAAGTCCAAATCAGGCTGGATATAAATAATTCGGGCTGAACAAATACATCTATCCTTATTTTCTCTCTACTTATTTAACTTTTGAGGGCAGATACTATCTTTGTACCCACAGAACCTATCTAAGAAACTGGCACAGTAGACCTGATTCCTTTTCCCCAAATGTCTACAACTATGGAAACCATTTAGTATAGTGAACTGTGCACTGATTTAAGAGTCAGGTCCTTCCTTCTTTCCCCTTTCCACAATCTTCTCTCTCTTTCTCTCTCTCTCTCTCTCTCTCTCTCTCTCTCTCTCTCTCTCTCTCTCTCTCTCTCTCTCTCTCTCTCCCCCCAAGGGTCCCACTTCTCTCACCTGGCACATAGTTTTTTTTAGGTTTTTGCAAGGCAATGGGGTTAAGTGGCTTGCCCAAGGCCACACAGCTAGGTAATTATTAAGTGTCTGAGGCCAGATTTGAACTCAGGTACTCCTGACTCCAGAGCCGGTGCTCTATCCACTGTGCCACCTAGACACCCCCCCAAGCCAGTTTTCTTTTAATACAAATAATGTGTCCTCTGAAATGGTTATATGTATTTAAATTCACACTATCTGAAGTTATAATTATATAAAATATAGTCATTGGTTCCAGCCCAATAGAAATAACTGGGGGGGGGGGGGGATGAACAGAGGTATCATTATTCCTACTAATCAGGACCTAACAGTAGACATTTAAATAAATGTGTGTTAATGGACTGATACATTGATCACAATTGAAGTGCAATGCAGCAAGATTGGGAGAGCCAAGGTAGTCTAGAATGTAGACTCTGAGTGGTTGGGGAAAGTCTTCTCTTTACGGTAACCAGCAGTGCTTCATGGAGAGATCACATGAGTGGGAGAAATAAGAAAAATGCTGGTAATGCTTCATAAGGGAAAATCACCCAAATGGGAGGAAGGCCATTCATTCGTGGGGAAGATCACAGAAGTGGGGGGGGGGTAAGAAAAGGTCCTAGAAAATGAGGAACTCAGCCTAAGTTGTAGGTTAAAACATTGGCCCTACTCAAGTTCCTCCTTTAGAATCTCCCTTGGTAGTACTGAACCTGGACCCATGGCTTAAGTTTAAGGCAACTCCTAGGTTTAGGTGAACCTCTGCTTTCCTTCCCTCTTTTTTTTAGGTTTTTACAAGGCAAATGGGGTTAAGTGGCTTGCCCAAGGCCACACAGCTAGGTAATTATTAAGTGTCTGAGACCGGATTTGAACCCAGGAACTCCTGACTCCAGGGCCTGTGCTCTATCCACTGTGCCACCTAGCCACCCCCTTTCCTTCCCTCTTAATTTAACTTCTTGTCCTCATATTTCTCTCTCTCTCTGGGTCTCTAGGCCCTCATCATTGTCTGGGACATTCCTAACTTATGTAACAAGCTGCCTCTCACTTCCTATCATTTTTGGGAAAAACTAAAAAAGTACTGGTGAAAGGTCATCAGCAGAATTTGAGTCCTAGCCAATGTCTTACCTCAGAAAAAAAAATCATTTGGTCTTACCTCTGAGGAATGCACTTGGAAATAAAGTCCGACTGTGGGTGTTCCACCTGTAATCGTTTTCAGCTTAGTTCTCTGGCAAAGAAAGGATAGAGTATCAGTTTATCTAAGCCAGCTCCATGTTTCCTGTCAGGATGAGTCCCTTTGTTTTCACCAGATCTGATTCCTTTTCCCCAACTGTACACTGGTTGGAGTCAGGTCCTTCCTTCTTTCCCCCTTCCACAATCCTCTCTCTCTCTCTCTCTCTCTCTCTCTCTCTCTCTCTCTCCCCCCCCCAAGGGTCCCACTTCCCTCACTTTGGGAAAAAAAACCATGGAATAGAAGTTAGCCATTGAATAAAAGAGTCTTTATAAGCTCTATGGAGATGGTAACCAATTCTTTGAATCCTCTTTTGTGCCAAACAGGATTTTCTATGTAGTGGGCACCCAATAAATACCTCATTCCCCAGGGATTGTTACCAGTTACCTCTCCAAGGAAATGGGCTGGCAGGCGTGAATTTAGCAAATTATATCATACAAGTAATTGAATCTAGAATATTTTCATTAGTTCCCAACCCCCTTATTCTAGTGTATGCTTTGAAATGGGGTAGGAGTGGTTCTAGAGCAGCATAGACACTTAAGTGTACCTCATCTTTACCTCTGTTTACCAACTGGTGAAACAGAAAAAAAACTCACTCTCTTCTCTGTTGAGCAGAGAAGGGAAACAGGGTCATGGAGAGGCATTTGAAAATAGCTTCCAGTTCTTATGATACTATCTCCATTTTATGTGATGAAATTCTAGGAGCTCTCTAAATGAAAGGTTGTTTCCTTTCATAGAATCTCAGAATTGACAGAAACTTCCTCTATTCCTTGCTACCAATTTGGCCCTTCTTTGAACTGCTGGAGTAACAAGGATACCAATTCACTGCCTTAGTGTTATGGGCAAGATTGTGGCAGTTCACTACATTTCTGAACAGGTCTGAATGACTCAAAATTTCCCTTTTATAGACTCAAAGATTTGTCTCTCAACAGTTTCTGCTCACTGCATCCTATTTCTGCCCTCTGGGCCAAGTGAAGCAAGCATGATCCTTCCTCTGGAAGGAAGTCCTTCAAATATTTGAAGATTGCTATCATGCCCCTCTTCAGTTTTTCTTCTTCAGGCTAAACATCCCAAGTTCTTTTAACCAATGATCATATAAAATAGTTTCGTGTCTTCTTGATCATCCCAGCTCTGATACTACTGTCTGATAATACAGATAATAATAATCCTTACTTTAAGGTTTGCAGAATGCTTTAGATATACTAACTCATTTAACTCCTTCTGTGATCTTAGGCAAACCTCAATCTTTTTGGGGTTCAGTTTCCTCATATGTAGAAAGAAAGGATTATACTAGCTGGTCTTTAACACTTTTTCTAGTTTCAAATCTATGTGACTAATCTTTGGCGTGCTCCATCTAGTAAAGGGACTTCCTTCTGTTACATGTTATTTTATTTTTTAGGCTTTTGCAAGGCAAACAGGGTTAGGTGTCTTGCCCAAGGCCACACGCTAGGTAATTATTAAGTGTCTGAGGCCGGATTTGAACCCAGGTCCTCCTGACTCCAAGGCCGGTGCTTTATCCACTGCACCACCTAGCCGCCCCTACTTGTTATTTTTTAAAAGAACTTTATATATGTTTTTGAAATCATGATTAATATGATTCAGGGAGACCTGAATTTGAATTTTGTTTCAAACACTTAAACACCTTAAGGTAGTCACTTAACCTCTGTCTGCCTCAGTTTATTCATCTGTAAAATGGAGACATATGCTACCTTCCAGGACCGTTGCAAGGCTTAAATAAGATCTATATGTAAAATACTTAGTAAGCCTTAAAAAGATTATATAATTGTTTTTATGTTACATATGTTATATAACATATTAAAATGATATATTATGTTTTTATAAAAAGAAAAAGCAGATATAATAGTGATAGTAGTAGTAGTGGTAGAAGAAGAAGATCCCTTATTCCTCATCTTTTAGCATCTTTTCTAAAAACTACTTGTAACTTCCCCCCAACTGACCCAGGTCTACAATCTGGGGCCAAATCTAATCAATTCCTCTTTCATATAATAGCCCTTCAGAATTCTCAGGAAAACTGTCATGTCTTTCCCTTTTGTCTGACTCTAGATATCCCAAGTAGTCAGGCTAAATATCCCCAGTACACACATGGGGACTGGAAATTCTAGAATTCAAACCTCAGAGGTCTTAATTTTGGGTAAGTTTATTCAAACAGTCATGGATCAATTTTACTACAACATGGTTTACCCCACATCTTGTCAACTGGGGCAATGTGAGGTATTTAATAAAATATTAAACTAAAATTATACTCTTTCCTTTTCTCTGCTTCTACCTGACCTGACAAGAATGTCTTTTCCCTTATATTGGTTATGTGTTCTGGTGGCCTTTGAGCTCTATTTGCACCCAAATTAATATGACCAAAGGTTTAATAAAGAGAACCTCCACAACATAACTAGAACCCAAGCTCCTTTTTTTTGGGTTCAAGTGTTGGCTCTTTCCACCAGGCTTTATCATAAGATCATAGATTTTGAATTAGAAGGCTTTCCAAGGCCATATTTTGCAGATAAAGAAACTTGGGCCCTAAAAGGTTAAGTGCTTCACACGAAGTCACTTATACTAAGTGTCATTGGAGGGATTTGAACCTGGTTCCTCTGAATCCAGAGCTTTGGACTCCTCATCTCAAAAATGGATCTACTAATAGCTAAATATCTGAACCCCCTACTTCACTGGGATTTGGTGAAGATCAAGTGAGAATCTGATGGAAAGTACTTCCTGAGGTAAAGGAGGAAAAAGCTTTGAAAAATAGAGAGATGAACACTTGTATTCAAATATCTCCATATCCCATCTCCATGCTTTTGCTCAAGCTTTGTACCATGCTTGGGACAAACTCTCCTCTCTTTTTGGTCTAATAGAAACCCTTATTGCCTTCAAAGTTTAGCACCAGGGCCACACCCTACATGAGACATTTCTACTGTCCCCTCCCAGCTATTTATTTTGTAAATATATCTATATGCATGGGTTGTTATGCTTTATAAAATGTAAGTTTATTGAATGCCTTCAATAAACTTATTTGGTTTTCATTTATATCTTCAGTGCATAGCACTGTGACTCTCATTGGTAGGCACTTAATAAATAACAAAGACTTGTTATCAATTGCCAGTCTATCCCACGGATCCCAGAGTCTAGTATCAGCATCCTTAAGAGAATTAAGTTGGAGTTCAACAGAAGGGATCTTAGCAAGAGAAGAGAAATAGTAATGAAGTACATAAGAGTTGCCTTCCACTATTTGAAGGGCTATCACAGGTAAAGATTATACTTGGCCTGCTTGACTCCAGAGGGGAGAATGAGAGCATTGCATGGGAATTTCTGAGAAGTAAAGTTCTGACTGAGGCAAGGAAAACTTCCTGACAAGACCTACCTGAAAGTGATTTGGACTGGTTTCTTTCCAAAGTAGTGAATTCCTCATCACCAGAGAACCTCCAATAGAGACTGACCAAAGGCGTGTGTGTGTGTGTGTGTGTGTGTGTGTGTGTGTGTGTGTGTGTGTTGGGGGGGGGGTTGTAAATGACCCCCAAGCTTTCTTCCAATGCTAAGATTTCATGGTTCTGTGAGAAAGAGTACTGAGCAGGGACTATAAGACTGAGGGGAGAAGCACCTGGAATTATTAGGAAGCATATGGCAGTGACTAACCAGGATGGAGAGCTTCTTCACATGTAATGCCATCCGTGGTCCTGCCATCATTTTTCGGTAAACTCGGTTGCTGAGTGGCAACACGGAGATACCCAAGGGATCTGTAAGATTCCAGGAGTCCTTCTTGGGCACTAACAGAAAGAGGAGGGGGAAACATGATGAGTTCTCCTACACAAACCTGATTTAGCCTTATCCCAAGATCAATAAAACATTAAAAGCTGCAATGCCCTCTATGATTTAGTCTCTGTCATTCAATTAACCTTTCCAAAAAATTCCTTCTTAGAATTTCATCAAGAATTTCACCAAATTTCATCAATCAAGAAACTTCATTAAAAACTCACCAAGAGCTAGTCTGAGTTTTATATTATTGCTTGCTATGGAATTTATACATATATATACAGTGATGTATAGATATAGTAATCAATTACCCTTATTATAATCCTTATGCTTTGGAAATTTATTCTTCTTCCCTCTGTAAAATCTTACCATTTCACATGTAGAATCTTCCATAGGGGGGTAGGAAGAATATATGCCTCATTTAAGAGAACAACACAAAGTCATTCTCTGGATATTAGACAGATAATTGATATTTCTCCTGTTAAGAATTATTATATTTTTCTTGTTTTTACTTTCATCCCTAAAACTGGACATGAAAGTCTCTATTTTTTCTCCAATAATAACTTCATAAATGAAGAATGATAGGGAGATATGAATCCTGATTGGCTAAAAGACTCCGGGAGAAAATTTTAATGTTTTGTTCTTCATTTTTGAAGAAGACCATGACGTCAGGGAGATGATTTCATGACAAGCACATGAATTGGATTTGAGTGAGGAGGACTGTGCTAAGTCACCAGCCTCACTTTCTCCTCTGGAGCCATCTGAGTTTAGTGTCCAGATATGAATCAGGATGCCTGGAGTTGGCCCTGAATGTGAGGTAATCAGGGTCAAGTGATTTGCCCAGGGCCACACAGCTAGTAAGAGTCAAATGCCTAAGGTTGGATTTAAAGGGGAGAAGTGGAAAAAGAGAGAGAAGAAAATTTTAAATGGAAGACAGGAGCCCCTGAAGCTGTAGGAATGTGGGAAGGTCATGGCAACCAACATCTGTACTCTAGAAACTATTAACAGTGGATAAGACTATCTTCTTCTCAGTTGAGCCGAGAATTCACCTTACTACCAAATTGTAAAGACCACTCCTACTCCCTACCCCAGGGAGGGGGTGTGTTTCCTGTACCTCTACACAAGAAAACTAAGTCCCATTTCTGTCCACACTAATCTAGACTGAGGTAAGGTTTTCCAGGATAATAACAAAGCATGATCCAAGATAATTATTAAATGTTCAAGAAACAAGATGGTTTGTTTAGATTTGTTTAGATTATATATATATATATATATGTATATATATACATATATATATATATAACTTTCCCAAGATTTCTTGCTTCAATGAGTATGTTTGCTCATTATCTGGTATTATTTATTGACTACTAAGCATATGGTGGGAAGGGAACTACGTTAGTCAAGATCAAGCTAATGATGTCTTAGACTATGGGTGAGATTACTTTCCTCTCTTCTTCATCTCTGAAAGACCATGGAAAAGTGACTTTTTCCTTGAATCCTTAAAGAGTCTACTATCCCCTAGAAAGCAAAGATCTGATTGTAGTAGAGAGATATAATTTTAACTCTACAAATCTCTTAAAGATAGGAGACAGATGTATTTATCCAGCCATAACCGCCCTTCAACCCTTCATGAAGCTAGAACTCTGCTTCCCTGGAGATGGGGTGGGAAGTTCTAGATTCTAAATCTATTTATGAATCTGTGCTGCACAGGTCCCTGAGTCTTGTGACTCATTTGAACCTGCTGTATACACTATATAAGCTTTTAATTACTAACTTTTGGAGGGTATAGTACACTGTCTCCAGGGCTTAGAAAAGTGCCTGACATACCGTAGGCATCTAAGAATATTTTTTGACTGACTACTTTAACATTGACTCTTTTGGGAGTCTGGATTCCTAATCATAATCAGTGGTTTCCACCTTGACTTCCTCCTGACTCTCCCATAGCACCCGACACAGAACTAAGAATACAATAGGTGTGCACCTGGGTTACAAGATTGGAGCATATATCTCCTGAGTCTTGACCTTTACCTTGATAAGAAATTCAATCTAGTTTGGGATCTAAAAGAAAGAAGGCCTTGGTCATGTTATTGGAAAATATCCCTAGTCTTTATATTTCCTAGGTTGAAGAGGAGTGGTTGTCATGAGTTATGGTTGTGGGAAAAGAACTATTCTAAGCAAAGACCACCTCAGACTTGCTCTACCCTGAGTTGGAACTTACTTGAAGTAATGGGATAATACTCCAACACCAGGGCCAGATCCTCATTAAACTGTGTACACCCATTCCGAGCTTGGTAGAGGAAGGAGGTGTTCCATTCAGGTTGTTTGGCCGGCCAGCCGGGTTTAGATACCTAAAGAGGAAAAAAGAAAACCAGCACTGTAACTGAGAAGTCAGCCTTCTCCCAAGACAGAAAAATATCTGGGTAAACAGGCAACCCCCCCCCCCCCCACCATCCTTTGTCCCTCCCCTTTCCTTTTTCTCCCTTGCTAAATCAATCAAAAGCTTGGATCTGAGACTACGGGGAAGTTCAGATCTGACCTCTTTTCATCTTCTTCTATAAGCCTCAATTCTTCCTTCTTTCCTCTTCCCAACACACACACACACACACACACACAAACACACACAAACACACACACACAGAGAGAGAGAGAGAGAGAGAGAGAGAGAGAGAGAGAGAGAGAATGTTTCCTGTACCTCTACACAAGAAAACCGACTAAGTCCCATTTCTGTCCACACTGATCTAGACTGAGGCAAGGTTTTCCAGGATAATAACAAAGCATGATCCAAAATAATTATTAAATGTCTAAGAAACAGGATGGTTGCCAACCCAAAAGAAACCAATGGATAGAGTAAAAGTTAACATGCTTAAGTAGATAAATTTCAAGTATGACAGTTAATCTCAGCGAAGTCACTTGCACAAATACAAGGTTGAGGTAGGTGTGACTAGAGAACAGTTCTGGGGACTTTAGGTTCAATATCAATGTGGTCATTTAGATCAATAAAGCTGGTGTGAACATAGACAGCCTTCACTAAGGCATACTGTCTAGAATAAGGGTGATAATTGACCTACTCTTTGTCCTAGTCAGATCATACCTGGAATATTGTCCCAATTCTGGTTGCCAATTTTCAGGATGTACATCAAATAAAGGGAGAATTCAGGGGAAGACAAGTAAAAACGGTGAAAATGGATGCCATGGACATCCAGGGATCATTTGAATAAACTAGAAATGGTTATCTTGGAGAAGTGATGGCTTAGAATGGACATGGTCATGATTTTCATATTTTTAAAGGACTGATAAATGAAAGAGAATATAGACTTGCACTGCTTGACTTCAGAGAGGAAAACTAGTTCCAAATATTTTGGGAAAAACAAATTTCAGCCATTATAAAATGGAACTTCCTAATAAATTGCTATACTTCAAGGTTGTGGAGTGAATAGAACTGAGGTTATAAAGCCTGCCTTAGTCACTTATGGGTTGTGTGACACTGGACAAATCACTTAATTTTTCTAAGCCTCAGTTTCCTCAATTCTATTCTGGTACTAATAATAGCAACCCCATTACTGGATTATTGGGAGGATTAAATGAGTTAACATACATAAAACTTATAGAAAATATTGAAAGTGATTTATAGATGCTAGTGCAAAAGTGGAAAAGTCTATCTTGGAATGTAGAGTTCTCTATCACTAGACGTGTTTAAGTGAAGACTTAGCACTGATCCATCACAGTACCTAACTCTCTCTCACCTACCCCCACATTCAATCAGTTGTCAAGTCCTATTATTTCTACTTTCTTAACACCTCTCCTAAACTCCCCTCCTCCTTTCTTCTAACACAGCAACCACCCTGTTGAAGGCTGTCATTACTATGCACCTGAATTATTCCAAAAGCCTATGTATTGTTTGCCACAAATCTCTCCCCACTCCAGTCCATCTATCATTCAGCCATTAAATTGATTTCCCTAAGGTAAAAGGGTGAGCAAATCACATTCCATTCTTCACCCCTCCCATTCCTACTTGCTAAACTCTAATGTCTCCCTCTTACTTCCAAGATCAAATATGAAATCCTCCATTTGACTTTTTTTTTTAGGTTTTTGCAAGGCAAACAAGGTTAAGTGGCTTGCCCAAGGCCACACAGCTAGGTAATTATTAAGTGTCTGAGACCGGATTTGAACCCAGGTACTCCTGACTCCAAGGCCGGTGCTTTATCCACTACACCACCTAGCCGCCCTCCATTTGACTTTTAAAGACTGTCATAACTTGACTGTCCTTTTGAACCTCTACTATCTCCTTACACCTTACTCCCCATTCAAGAATTCCACTTCCTTGATATTTCTCTCATAGGACATATCATTTCTAGACTACTAGTGATTTTGTTGGCTGTCCCTCATGCCTCCCTCCTCATCTTTACTTTCTATTTGCCCTGGTTTCCTACAAGTTTCAGATAAAAGTCCTGCCAGCTGCAGGAAGACTTTTTCTAGTCTTCCTTAATCTTCCCTTTCATAAGGGAGCCCATTCCCAATTTATCTGGCATATATCTTAATTATTCATAGTTGCTTGTGTATCATCTCTCCCAAAAGGCTGTGAGCTCCCTGAGAGCAGGGACTGTCTTTTGCCTTTTTTTTTTGTATCCATAATACTTAGCACAGTGACTGATACACAGTAGCAAATTAAGAAATACTCTAAGATTGACTGAAACATGTAAAATGTTTAATTTTTTATTCATTTATTAATATATCTGTCCACAGACTGATTTCCTATCTTATTCATCCCACACCAATTTCTAGTCACCCTTTATTCGCCTAACACAAGAACAGATGCAGAGAATGGAGCGTTGTGAAGGGTGTTCCTCAAAGGGTTAAATCTTTTGCTACTGGTATGGGTGAGTTGTTGCCTGACTGAAGGTGAAATGGGGGCTGGGGAAGCCGATGTCTGAGAGATGCTAATGGAAAGGGACAGGCTTGATCGTATGCTGGGATAGTGGAATTAGTGAATATGATTAACTGGTGTAAATGTGACCTCAGTAAATCCATTAACCCTTGTGACCAGAGCATACTCTCCTGAGCCCAGGACCAGAACCCCTTCCTATGGGCCATTATCAATGGGGCAAATGGCAGCCTTCCTTCATCTTCCTTTGTACTTCCTTTTAAGGGCTTCACATCAATTCCTACCCCTAAAGTTGCCTTCCTTTCTCAGTTAAAAACAACAACAGGGTCAGTATCTTGCTGTGGAATCTCAGATTAGTTACTCTCTGGGACTAAATTTTCTCCTCTAATAAAAGAGGAGTTTGAAATAATCCACTCCTAAGGTCTTTTCCCCTGTGACTCTGTGGTTAGATTTGTGTCAGAGGGTGGAAGACATTTGTGTCAGAGATAGGTAGTGGAAGGAGTCCAGAACTGATCTAGAAATTGAGACCTGGTTCAAATTCTGTCATTCAATAGGTGATTCTAAGGCCTCAGTTATTCAGCCCTAAAATAAGAACAGGAATCAGAAGAATGCCAATAATTTATGCTTTGACAAAATATCAACTTCCAGGTAAAGGTCAGGGATAAAGAGAATACAGAGCCTATCTAGGCTTTCTCAAATGGACTCAGAGGACTCTGACAGTCCTGAATAAGGTAGAGATGCAAGAAAGTCCCTTTGCAACTTTGTTCCTTAGACTGAAATTCTGTCCTTCCCTCACACCTTCTTATGGACCCAGCAGCCTTTTGACATGGGAAGAATCTTATAGAACTACTAAAACAGCTCTTCTCATTTTTTTATAGGGGAGAGAAAATGAAGCCACTCACTGCATGAGTAGAAAAGTTAAAATTTGAATTCAGATCTTCTTTCAGGAAAGTAATCTATCCATGCTCTTCCTTGCCCACCCTTCTGGTCAAGGTTCCTGGTACAACTCTCTTAAGGTCCATCTGAACAAGACATGTCTCTACAGTCATAGATCAAGGGAAAAATCCTGGTTGTCTTGATCACCTGGGGATCAGGGGAAATACTGCCAGTGTGAGAAAAAAATTCTATTCAGAGAAATGGATGTATC
Source organism: Macrotis lagotis (assembly GCF_037893015.1). Lineage (NCBI taxonomy): Eukaryota > Metazoa > Chordata > Mammalia > Peramelemorphia > Peramelidae > Macrotis > Macrotis lagotis. The sequence goes on along the minus strand of NC_133661.1, from coordinate 48,401,583 downwards.
TTTTCCTCAACTTTCATGCCCACTTGGAGGTGAAGTTGTACAATGAGATATGCATGAATGGAGAGTCAGGGGACTTGGGTTCAAAATCCCAGCTCTGATATGAAGATCTATGCCATCTTTGACATGTCACTGTACCATATAAGGTTACAATATCTATTCATCTTTAACATCAGGAGGTTGAGCCACATGCTTTCTAAGGTCTCTTCCCATCCTCAATCATAGGTTAATCCTAATAGCAGAACACAATTCAAACTAGGAAGGCAATACTTAAGTGATCTTGGAGTACTTTGGGTGTGAGGAGAGGTGGGAAGGGAAAGAATATTATAGGAAAGTGGCTCCTGGTATTATATAATCAATGTTCACAACTGCCTCCACTTTGGAAGACCATGAATCATCTCAGAGAAAATGAAGACATTCTGAGTCCAATGACTGGCCCTCTTAATCAGCAACCCAATTGAACATTACCTTTGATTCCTTAAAATGTAAAACTTTTCTTAACTCGATTCCATTTTCTCTTTCTAGAGAAAATTATTATTCCTTCATTCATTCCATTTTATGATCAATCTGACCACCATGCTTTCCCACACTAAACATACCATCTCCCACTTTGATGTCTTTAAACACAGTAGTCTCTGGGACTTGGAATGTCTCCTGACCTCCATTCATGCAATCCCTTGTACCTTTCCAGCTCATATTTCACCTTACAATAAGCCTTTTCTGTTGTCCCCCAGTGGTTAGTACTTTCATTCTTTCCTTCAAAGTCTTTGTATTTATTTAGTTATGTACACATTGTGTGAAGGCAAAGAGACAGAGGTCTTGTATCTTTCCTCTTCTGGCCCAATTGATCCATCCATGCAATAACTGCAGATGAGTTGTGACATCAACCCTGGACCTTCCTGTGTTTATCCTCCCCATCCTTGTCCTCCTCATCCTTGTTTTTATCTCCTGTTTCTCTTTTATGTTAATCATAGAGAACATCAACATTCCCTTTCTCTCTCTCAAACAACAGATTATTGTCTTTGCCCAGCCTTCAAGACTAGAATAATGCATTTCTTTAGCTTCTTTCTCTCTATTATCTCTGTCTCTTTTAACTCAGCAAAGTCTATTTTCTGTTTTTTTGGGAAGCAGTTGGTTGTTTGGGGTTATGTGACCTTGCCCAGGGTCACACACCTAGTGAGTGACTAAAGTCAAATTTGAACACTGGTCCTCTTAAATCCAGGATCAGGGCTCCATTCACTGTGCCATCCAGCTATACTGATCTAGGAGTCAGGAGGACAAGAGTTTGAATCTTGCCTCAGACAATGGACACTTACTATGTGACCTTGGTCAAGTCACTTCACCCTGATTACCTTGCATCCAGGGCCATCTCCACTCATCCTGGTTTCTATCTGGTCACTGAACCCAGATGGCTCTGGAGGAGAAAGTGAGGCTGGTGATTTAACATAGAACCTCTTCACTGAAATCTAATTCCTGTACTTTGTCATGCCATCACCTCCCTGATATCATGGTCTTTTTCAATTGTGAAGGATGGGGTGGCTAGGTGGCACAAAGGATAGAGTACTGGCTCTGGAATCAGGAGTACCTGAGTTCAAATCTGGTCTCAGACACTTAATAATTACCTAGCTGTGTGGCCTTGGGCAAGCCACTTAACCCTACTGCCTTGCAAAAAAATCCTAAAAAAAAAACAGAAAAAAGAAAAAAATAGTGAAGGACAAACATCATCATCATTATCTTTGTCTCTATCATATCCATTTCCATGTCATCTATATATGTAACTACACAGATATGCATGCATATGAAGCTGCTTGCATTCAGAATTCACTCTGCTCACAGGGATATTGTCAAGCAGCCTCTCTCCCTGCTAAGGCACAATAAAAACAAAACTTCTTGATTGAACTCCCCAGTTGGGCTTCATTTTCTCCCCCCTATAAAATGAGAAGAACTGTTTTAGTAGTTCTGTAAGATTCTTTCCATGTCAAAAGGCTGCTGGGTCCATAAGAAGGGGTGAGGGAAGGACAGAATTTCAGTCTAATCATTTACATTTGGGAGTGAGGGGTGAGGGAGGGAGATAACTTGAACACAGATCAGTATAATACAAGGTAAAGATTACCAGGGGGCAAAAAAGAGATCCAGGAGAAATGTTCTAGATAAATGTATGAAGGGAGAGAGCCTTTTCATTTGGAGATGATCCAATCAAACTAATCCCCACAAAGGGATTCAGCTGATGATCTTGCCCACGTTAGAACCTTGAACTAACCAACTGACCTTATCAGCCTTAAGTGATTAGAAAAATGTCATCTCCTATAGTCAACAGTAACTAGTTAGAGGGGGCGTACTGGAAGTCATTGGGCTCCTTGGCCACCCACTGCCAATCGTAGCCAGACTGATCAGGAGGCTGGCGATCCTCCTGTGTAGTAGAGAGAACATTTGACTGGGAGGGATAAGATCTGGATTTGAGACTCACTTTTATTTCCCTCCTCTAAAGTTTGGTCCTCTTCATCATTAAAAGGAGGAAGAGGAGAAAGAGCAAGAGGAGAAGAAAAAAGAAGAGGAGGAAAAGTTTAAAGGGGAGGAGGAAGAGGAAGCTGATTCAGAGAAAGATATTTTAAACTTGATGATGAGCAAAGGCAGCTACATGGCACAGTAGATAAAATTCTACATCTGGAGACAAGAAAACCTGAGTTCACATCTGGGCCTCAGATACTTCCTAGTGACTTGGGCAAGTCATGTAACTGCTGTCTGCCTCAATTGCCTTGACCGTAAAATGGAGATAATAATAACATCTACCATAAATGCTCGTTATTGTTAATAGTAGAGCCCTCTTTCGGAAAACTTCCAGCCCAAGAGCTGTTTTGTGTCCTGTCCCTGCCCTCTTTATTGTATCAAACCGGAGCGTCTCAACGGCTGTCATGCAGATGCTACCATACTGCTTGACCTCCAGCAAGTGGCCAACTATCTCTGGGCTTAAAGTCACATGCACATATACCTCAAGATGAGAAAAATAGGAAAACCACTAATCATGGGAGCAATAGGTACCTGGATCACACTTGCTCAGAGAGGCAGCCGTGGAAATCAAATGGAGATCCCAGAGGGAAAAGACTACTCATTAAAATTGATTGTCTCCGGCCTCATGGGCTCAGTCTGATTGGTTGATAATTCGTTGGCTAAATGCAGGGCCATGTTCAAAGGATGTAGCTCTTGACAGGAAATACAGTGGAGAATTGGTTGAGAATGAAGCTTCCTAACTATAGGGATTCCATTGCTCCTCTCCCCTCCTCCCCTCCTCTCCTCTCATACATACCCTGCTGCAGCCTACCAGTCATTCTTCTTTGTCTATGACCAGCCTCCAAAAGTCTTGGCCTTTAATAGAAGGCCAGGGCTTTCCATGGATGCAAGTCTCTGAACGGAGTTTGCCAGTATCCCTCTCTGATCTTTCTCATGATGGGGAAAGATATCTACTCTCCTTTATGGATCTTGTCTGAAGCAGAGATAGGACAGTTACAGGTAGAGGGAGGCTGGAGGGAAGAAGCAAAATTTTTCCCAGGGATGAACTGACCTTTGGCATAATTGTGAATTCAGTATTTGTTTGAGAGATAATTCCCTTTTGTATTGTCCCTTCTCTCTGGTTCAGCAAGCAATCCCCTTCCCATTGTCCCATTGCCCTTAGTATCTAAAGCCCTCTAACTCTGATCCCCTACCTTTTTTTCAAAATGGACTCCCAGGAAATGATGACTTTGGAGTATAAGCAACTATTTAGTGAAAATGGCAAGGGAGTTTACATTGGAACAGACATCATTTTTTTCTTCTGGGGTTTGACTTTTATTATAGAATCTCAAGTCTAAATCAGTGGTCTTGTGAGGCAGTTGGGGGAGAAAACCTACTATAATGGGGTGAGCATGGCCTTGTTTGGTAGGCAAGGGGAAATGAGGGAGACTGCCTATAAGATCCAATCCACTATTGTAACTTTCCAAGGAGGAGGGAACAGAAAGAGCCTTAGCCTGGAAACTGAGTTTTTGCTTTGATTCTTCAGTGATAGACTCCACTGACTCTGGAGAAAGTATTCTGCCTTTCATTTCTTCCCTCCAACACACACACATGGACCAACAAGGACTGCTGCTTGCTCTGGGCTTCATCATCTGTTGGGCAGAACTTTGAGAAGGAAAGCTTTTTCAAACCTTATTCTCTAACTGACCAAAGAGCTGAGATTGGGTTCTAATTCCAAACAGCATCTTTTCATATTACCTCTTGGTAAGGACTTCTGCAGTCATACCCTCTTAATAGTTAATGTCTAAACCATGTTAAAAAGACAAGTCACCATCACCAAGCACTAAGGCTAAAGTAATCCATGAACAATCCAACCACTTATGACTTGAGGTCATTTGATCCCACAAAGGAAGGCCTTTTCAATGCCCAATCAAAACCTTCCTCCTCTTTCTTTTCTCTCCTTTCCAAACTGTTCTTCTCCTCTGCCCCTCAAAGACCTATCTCTCTCACATTTCCAACACTAATTTGAAAGGATGATGGAGACCGTGAAACCAGAGATTTAGAGTTAGAAACTATGTATTCTTCATGACCCCATTTGGGTTTTGTAGGTTGTTCTTTCTTTCTCCAACTCATTTTACAGATGAGGAAACAGGCAAAGTTAAGTGACTTGCCCAGAGTGACACAGTAAGTATCTGATGTCAGATTTGAACTCAGGAAGATGAGTCTTCCTGACTCCAGACTTGGAATTCTAACCATTGTGCCCCTAAACATCTATACCTCAGAAACTTCCAAGAGGCAGGAAAGCCTTTACTAAAAGACCCCTCAGTCCCAAACTTGTGTTCTTTCCAACTCCACTTGCTTTTCCATGAATAAATGATGGAATGAATGAGGGAAGAATATGGCTTACTTAAATACATGAAGGAAATGAATGAATGTTGACTATTGAATAAATATATGAATAAATGGATGGATTAATAGATGGATGGAAGTACAGAGGAATGACTAGATGAATGAATAAATACTAACCTGAGGATATCCCTGCTTGTTGGTCCTAGGAACATCAAAAGCCATCACTGAGGGCTTGGGAAAGTTGATGGTTCTCATAGGCAATCCCATAGTTAAAGGCTCTTTGTTCAAATTCTCCCTAGGAAAGAGAAGAACGATAAGGATGAGGGTGAACAGAGTAGAATTCAAGAATAAATGTAGTTCCTTGCTATCCTGAGCACTTGGCAGTGGGCAATGAGCTTTCATCTTAGATCAAGAACAGAGTGGCAAGCCTAACTAAGTTCTCTCATCCATCTTTTCTATAAGATTAATAGATGAGTGGAGGAAACCTATTGACCTATGGCTTAGTCTTGGGGCACCACTTCAGGAAACTTGAGTATGAGCCCCAACTCTCCTACTGATTTGTGTGTTTTGTTCAAGCTCAGGTGCCTCCTCTTTCTTTAGCTATAACATAGGCATCACATCTTCTTTTTCTATTTACCTCCTATATTGAAATGGAAATAATTACTATAATTTTTATTGTGTGATTAGGCTATCTGAGTTTTTTTTAAACCAAAATGATAGTACTGGCAGGGAGAGCAGCCTCCTGGAATGAGCTTCTGAGGAAAGGATCATGAAAAAGTACCTGAAATCAGTATGACACCCAAACTATCTTTACTCATGCGGTCACCCTCTTGGTCCTGGCTCTCATTACCTCTTTCCCAAACTATTGCTATATTTTCTAAATTGGTTTTCCTGCTTACAGTTTTTCTTTTCTCCTATTTATCCTTCACCTAGCTGCCAGAATGATCTTCCTAATCATTGGAGCCTTTTCCTTTCCAAGCTCCCCAAGCTCCTTTCTCCCTATTAGACTCTGAGATTAATCATGGTTCCTTAAAGGAACTACCTTCCCAGGGCCATGACACATCCAGTCCTGAACCTTCCCCAGGAAATTAAGAGGTTTGCTATTTTTTGAAGGGATATAAAACTATCACTCATAGGTCAATCAGATCTTTTTCAAAAAAGTTTCCTGTAATTATACCATGGAGGCAATGACCCATTTTTACCAATGGGTAAAGCCAGGACTGCTACCAGATTTAGAAAAAGGAGAAAGACACTATTGCCCTTTATTCTCTTACTTTACCATTCTCTACTTACTTAAACTGCCTGTAGTTAGGAATGACACGGGCAACCACTATGATAGGGCCAAAGGGGTTGGCGAGTAGCTCATTGGCTCCTTGAAGAAAAACCTGTAAGTGCAGAGAATAGTAGGTGGATGAATGCATGGGAAAGAATCAGGGGACAGCTCTCTCATACAAAAGTTTCAACTTTCTCAGTCTGAAAGTTTAGGTTATGTTCAATTTGAACCCATATTCCTTCTCCAACCTTGGCTCCCTGTGTACCTTTCACCCCAGTTAGGAAGCTTTCTTGCCTGCCCAAATGAACCAGGCTCTTTCTTGCCTGTGTCTTTGTTCTTCTGTCCCAGAATGTCTCCTCCTCCCCCTCCCCCTCCCCTCCACCTTCAAGACCTACTTATTCTAGGAAACTTTTCCAGATTCCCCTGGGTTAGACTGATCTTTCCTCTTTCTGACCTTTTCCCACCCTCAGTTGCCTTGTGATGCAACCATGATGAAGCCAAAAGAGCCCTGGGTTGGGGGTCAGAAATCTGACATTCAACATTGGCTTTGCCATGGGCTAACTGAATGAATCTGAATAATTCCCCTCACTTTGGGGGTTTCACTTTTTTCCACTTGCAAAATGGTGAAGGTAATGATTGCTCTTTTGAAAATTAGGAAGCACTGCATACATTCACAAGTTTTGTTGTTAACACACTGCAAAGAAATTTTGTATTTTGTTAGTGAGCTGAGGTAGGTACAGCATCCAATGGCATCCATTACATCATTGTTGAAGTGAATGGAGCAACTGAGAGTCAGAAAGACCTGAGTTCAAATTCTACTTTGGATACTTACTAGTTGTGTGACCTTGGGTAAATCACTTAACCTACCTTGGCCTCAGTTTTCTCAATCTGTAAAATGTAATAATAGCACCTCCTGCCTCAGTTGTTGAGATTCTTTGTCCACTTTAAAGCATATGAACTACTTGCCAGCTATAGATATTGCTTACAGATGAGAGAACTTGGTCTCATGAAATTTCCTCTTTTGGAATGGGTTCCTTCATATGACTCTAGTACAGAAGCTTACAGGGTGGTCCTTTCTTGGTAAAACTGTCAAATCTCAGAGGTGGGTTTGGCATCTCCTCCCATCTCATTTGCCTCTCAGCCTGAGCCTCTAGTCCTCTGTTCTATGCCTTAAAGGCCCTCATCTGGTAGTCAACTAATCCCAAAGAAAGTTTTAACTGAGGAGGCTCAAGGAGCTCTCCCACCTGGAGCTGTTTGCATGGCAAATAAAAAGCTTATAGACTAAAAAAGAAGAATCTATAACGGTGGAATTTCATGCATCAATTAAGAGAGAAGTGAGTGTGAGAGGTCTTTGCTAGCCCTGCTTCATTCAAACCACATCTAGTGCTTATGAACAAGGTCATAGACAAAAGAGGTTGTGTTCCTGCTGAGCTGGACCTGGAAGACTATGTGATTGGGGAGGCCTAGGTCCTTGATTACTCACAGGGGGAGGGAGAAATGTCTTCAGGACTGGGGAGAGCTGATATTTGAACTTCTGGGAGAAGGTGCCAAAGGCAGGGGATAGTAATTCACACCTATCCTGGGACTGGTGTGCTGTGAATTGGATGCCTGCCCCCATTCAAAGTCTTGTGATTAGCAGAAGCAATTTCTCTGTCTGTCTACCCCCCACCCCAGGCTGCTCCTGTAGTCATCTGCTTCTGGAAGCGGGGGGACTCCCATAGAGGCAACCTCTCTGAACTGATGGCCAAATGAGAGGGGCTGAGGAGGATTTGACTGGTTTTTTTGACTGGTTTTTCCTGGTTTGGGGAAAGAACTCTGGATGGAAAGATGAGGTGAAAAATGAGGGCTCCTGAGGCATATTATAGCTCTAGAGTTAGAAGGAACCTCAGAGGTCATTTAAACCACACCCCTCATGATACAGATAAGGAAACTGAGACTGAGAGAAATGAAGTGACTTGCCCAAGGACACACAGGTGGTAAATGTTAGAGACAGGATTGCCATGAAGGTCCTCTGATTACATGTCAAGTGGACATGGTTAACTTTCCCCACCATTCATCTAATTCTGATTGAGTAGCTAATGTACTAGATGATGTTTTTGTCCTTCATTCTTGAAGAAGACCATGACATTAGGGATGTGATACCATGACACGTACACGAATTGGATTTGAGTGAGGGGCACTGTACCAAGTCACCAGTCTGACTTTCTCCTCCAGAGACATCTGGGTCCAGTAACCAGATATAAATCATTATAACCTGAGATGGCCATGGATGTGAGGCAATGAGGGTTAAGTGACTTGTCCAAGATCATACAGCTAGTAAGTGTTGTGTTTGAGGTTGACTTTGAACTCCCATCCTCCTGATTCCAAGGCCAGTGCTCTATCCACTGTACAACTTAGCTGCCACTAGATACAAAGATGAATGAAATCCATATTCTCAAGGAGATGATAATCTTTTTTGTTGTTATTTAACTATTTTCTTTTAGTCAAGTTCAGCCTCTTTGTGACCTTTTTTGAGTTTTCTTGGAAAAGTTATTGGAATGGTTTACCATTTCCTTCTCCAGCTCATTTTACAGATGTAGAAAATGAGCCAAGCAAGGTTGAGTGACTTACCCAAGATCACAAAACTAGTATGTGTCTAAGACTGGATTTGAATTCAGATCTTCCTGATTTTAGGCCCAGTACTCTATCTACTGTACTACTTAGCTGTCCAGATGGCAGTTTATTAATTGATATTTTATTTTTCCAATTACACACTATGAAAGATTTTCAACATTTTTAATATTTACACATTATTCTATCCTCACTCCCCCCCCCATCCCTCAGTGGTGACCAGTTTGGTTAAAGTTGTACATGTACATCTCTGTTTAACATGCTTTACATATTAATTATTTTTGGTATAAGGAATTAGGACTAAGGGAAAAGAAAGAAAACCATGTGACCAGAAGGAAAAACAGGAGTTCTTTTTAAAGAAGTGAACATAATATCCTTTCAGATTCTGTGATGGTTTTTTTTCCCTTTGGATCCAGTGTTCTCCATAAAGGTCTCCCAGGGTTGTACTAGACCAGATGACAGTTTAGCAGGAGGATTTGAGTCACTCCATTGCAAACCAGAATGTGATAGCTTTAAGCAGGGAGCTATGGAGATCACAGATTGCAACTGTCTCAGAGAGACAGGTTGGCATGATGAATAGAACCCTCAGTTTGGCATCATGAAGTCTTGGGTTGGCCTCCTGCTTTAGACATTAGACATTTATTATTTTAGATAATTATTAGCATTTATAATGACCTCGGGCAAATTGTTTAATATGTCTAAACCTCAGTTTCCTCATCTATAAAATGGGGACAATATTACCACTCCCCCCACATGTTGTTCTGAGGATCAATTGATTCTTAGAATATATATTATATATATAATGCTTATATATAAATGTATTTACATAACTATGAGTTATTATTATTATTATTATTATTATTATTAAAGGTTAGGAAAGTTTCAAGGAAGAAGTGGCAGTTGAGAAGGGCACTGAGAGATGGAGAAGCCTACAGAGTAGGAAGGCATTACAATTGGAGGGAACAGCATAAGCAAATGCACAAAGATGGGAAAAGATGGTAAGAAACAGTGAGGACAAGCACATCCTGCCTAATTGGTTTCAGGGAAACAGGATGTTTGGTAAAACAATGTTGCAGCCAGTTTGCTTGGCTAATCACTGGCAAGCTGATTTGTATATTGTGGAATTTCATATTTGTAGCTTCATGATGTTACCGTGAAATTTGATTACAATATTTGAATGATTTTTACTCTGAAATGATATTGTTTGAAATGATGTTATGTGGAGAAGATGACTATAGTTCAGATGTTGATTATGTTCTGGATGAGGGAGAGGTAGGAGATTATACTGGAAAGAGAGCTTGGGACCTCAGTTTGAGGGGTCTGAATGTCCTAAGTCCTAAGTTTCTTCTCTTTGAAGACAAAGGCCAGACACTGTCTTCTGCATGAGGCCTTTCATCATCTCCCCAGTGACTAGTGTCCTCCCTTCCAAACTATGTTTGTCATTAACCACTTTGTATTTATGTTTGTATCCCAGATTGTGTATATAAAGTATAGCTATAATACTTCGTATTGCCCACAAATTATTTATTAATTTTGTATTTGTGCTGTATGAGTTTTTTTAAATAGGTAGTAGTACCTTTCCTATAAAAATTGAAGTTTTTGGGAGTAGAAGATATTTCATTCTTTGTATTTGTCATCTCAGTTCCTACCATATTTCTGGTACAAAGTAGGTGTTTAATAAATTATTGTTAATTGATTGCTCCCTCAAGCTCTCTCATATTGCCTCACCTCCTTCTGATAGAACCATGGCAAGCTGGTGGGGAATCTGAAGACATTGAAGATTTTTTCTAATGCTCCTTAAGACACTGGCAGGATCATCTGCCTCCAATATAATCAGACTACAAACCAGTACACAGAAAGCTGGAAATGCTACTCATCTTTAACCTCTAGTCAACTGATGAATAACTATTTTTACTCAAGGAGAAAAAGAACAAAGATGGCAGGAGTGGGAGGGGAGTGGTGGTCATTGATTCTTTAAGAATCTGAAACTAGGCAACTTCTGCCTCAGAGCTCAAATCAATCCTAGTCTGACAGCTTTGATGTAGAAAGAGAAAGAGAAAGGGCGTGTGTGTTTGAGAGTGAGGAAGGTGTTCCTTAGTGGCACACGTCGGGATGTTGATAGGAACATTCTTTCTCAGCTGTCAAGAAGCCAGTGGGGATAATGAAGCAGAAGTCTAAGATGGTAAAGAGATGGGAATGGAGAGAAAGAAGGAAAGGAGACAGTAATGGAAGAGGGAACAGGAACAGGAGAGGAAATGAGGTCAAGGATTGGAGAAAGCAAAGGGTTGAGAGAAAAAATGGAGAATTATGAATGGAAGGGGGAAGGGATGATGGGACAATAATTAGAGAGGAGCTAGTGGTGAAAGGGGATAAAGAGATCAGAAGGTGAGAGGGATAGAAAGAAGTCAGGGAGGAGGGAGGAAATGGATGGGAGAAGAGCCAAAGATGAGAGAGGGAAAACTGATGTAGAAGAGAAAGGAGACAGGGATGATAGAGGAACTGGGGATGAAAGGGGAGGAAGAAATGAGGGGAAAAAATAAGAGATGGGAGAGTGAATTAAGAAAGAGAGGACAGTTCTAGAGTACTTCTTATTATCCGAATGAGGAAACTAGGGTGAAGGATGTTAAATGACTTGTCCAAGATCATGCTAGTGGCAAAGTTGGGATTGCAATTCATGAACTTTGACTAAAAATTCAGCCCTCTCCATTGTTCTAACAACATGAATAAGAGGGAACAGGAACTGGGGGAGGGGAGGCTGGTTCAGGATAAAACACTGAATGTAATTGAGAGACCTAAGTGAGGAAAGGTAGGTGAGAAAATAGGGATAAGAGAGAATATATCCAGATCTTTTGCCCAATTACACAGACATGCGAGAGACAAGTGTGGCTGATGGGGATATAAAATAGGGAGGATGTGAGAAATCTGTCTCTCTTGAAAAGGAATAAAGCCTGCCAGGTCTCATTAGGATTGGGGCTGGCTAATCAAGGAGAATAGAGGCAGCCCTGAGATGTTAACTTGGGAGTTTTCTACAGAAAAGTGGTTTTCTCTACCTTCTGGATCATAGAAAAAGGGGATCATAGAAAAGCATTATGGCAATAGGAGGGTTTCTGAGGCACCAAAAAGGGGACAGATCTTTTTTCCCCAGAGATCCAGGAAGATTTTGCTATCTGGGATACTCAAGAGATCACAGGAACAAGGGACCTATAACCACCAGTGGGAATTAGGCGCAAAACCATTTGTCATCTCTTCTCTTAATTTATATGAAAGTTCATTTGTTAGATATCAATCTGTACTCTTCTTGTAAGATCAATTGTCTTTTTTAAGTTATTTTTTTCCTTTCTCAATTTCTTCCCTTTTGTAGCTCTCTACTTTTTTCCAATTTCTGGGATTGATTATTCTTTTTTTTTTTCCCAAAGCAGCCCCTTTGAAGAGGTTGTTAAACATTGATCACACTTAATGGTCCCAATCATCTCCCTTCCCACAACAGTGCCTCATTTTCCTTCTCTATCTCAAAGGGAATAGCTCCTACTTCTCCCCATCACTGCTGACCCCTAACTTCTTCCCCTACCCACAAATGGTGATTCCCTAGCTTCCTCTATGGTATTACTACTAGCCCAAAGCTAATGCTCCCCTTAGCCCTCTTCATACATTACCTCTAAGGCTGTGTGAGTGCATCCAATATAGCGGGGCATGAAACTGTTCTCCCGAGTGATTGAAGCATACAATTTGGCTAAACCAGTCTTTTGAATCTGAGGATTGATGAGAGTGATGATGACAAAGATGGAGAGACAGAAGAGATAAAATGCAAAGTTAAGCAGCAGGTTCAGTCATAAATCAAGGCTCTGAATATGGCCAAACATTGGTCACAGCCCTACTGAGGCTTTGAACGACCACCAGAGCAGAAGCTGGTAATTAAAGCCCAGTGTCCCTTGGAATGTTTACAGAAAGATCAATATTATAATAAATCTTTGGCTTTTCCATTTGAATATTTCACCATCCTCATAAGGGCCATGGTTTACTTGCTCCCTTTGTAAAAATAAAGATAACTAGACTAGAGGATGTCAGAGGGAACAATGACAATAATGGATAAGCTTCCATGGCAGCCAACCGCAAAGGGTTATTGTCATTTGGAAAAATAATAATCATAACTCAAGCATATAATGTTTAACTGTGAAAAAGCACTTAAACAATCTCATTTGACCTTCACAACAACCCCGTGAAGAGGATGGCAGGTATTCTTAGTCTCATTTTTTATAGTGGGAAACTAGAGCCCAGAAAGGTTAAGTGATTTAGTGAAGATAATACAGCCTGTAGGTGACAGAAGCAGAATCTGCCTCTAGTTCTTCTGATTCTAGTTAGATGAAGAGATAGAAGACCTGGATTCTAATATCAAAACCACTAGTGGAATAGGGTATGCCTTTGGGACTATTTTTTTTTTATTTCCATGAGGCTGTTTCTCTCCTGTCACATAGGGAGAATCAAAGGATTAATCATGAACTGTGTGCTACAGAAATGGAATCTCTCTCTCATTCACGTCTTACACTTGGGAGTTTCCCCTCATCTCCAACTCTCCCACCTCCTCACAGGAGGAAAAAAAGGTATGCTCATGCATTGTTGGTGGATCTGTTAATTGACCCAGATATATTAGAAAGCAATTTGGAACTGGGCCCACAAAGTCAGGAAACTTGTGTGCCCTTTCATCCAGCTGCACCACTACTAGGTCAATAATCCAAAGAAATCAAAGAAAGAAAAAAGGGGGCCCATAAGTATAAAAATATCTATAGCAGTTCTTTTCATAGAAACCTCAAAGGAGCCCAACCTATAGAGCATTCCAAGCTCGTATTGGTCTGATCAGCCACAATCAGACACTCTGTAATTTGTCTCAAACATAGTGATGTCATTTTGGTCTTCTTCAATAACAAAGGACAAGAACCAGAGCCATAGTAACCAAAAAATGGAAACCAAGGGAGGCGTCTTCCCCTTGAGGAATGACTAAACAAATTGTTGGATGTGAATAAAATGGACTATTACTGTGCCATAAGAAATATTCAAATGGACAATTTCAGAGGAAATGAAGACTTTTTTTGAACTGCTCAAGAACAACGTGAGCAGAAATAGAACCATTTATATACTGAAAATAACATAGTATGGGGAGAAAAACTTTGAAAGACCAGAACTCTGATCAATATGATGAGAAAGCAAAGTTCCAAAGAATGAAAATGAGGTATTCACTTGCTGCTGCCAGAGAGGTGACAAACTTAAAATGCAAAAGGAGACATCTATTTTCAGATGTAGTAAATTTTTTTCCTGATTACTCATGTATGTGTTGAGGGCTTTATTTGGGGGAGTGGCTATTTTCAATGGGAGAAGGGGTGGGTAGTGGGAAGGACAGATGAATAGAAACAAGGGGGAAAAGGTCTTTGAGGGTCCCAAATGCCATAAAAATTAATTCTTGTCCGAGTAATGTTTGTTGGGGGCTATCCACTTCCAAAGCAACCTCATCTCATTCCCTCCCCCCCAGTCCAAAGCTCACATGCTTGTCTGAATCACATGCTGGGAAAAGAGCCATTATAGAATCCCCTGAGCCTGCCCCCAGACTGGAAAGAGTCAGTAGAATAGGCCAGTCCTAGTTCCCTGCCAGCCCAAAGCAGAGCTGCCCCCAAAGTGGCTTCCTAGCCCAGGACACTCACCATCACCAGCTCAAAATGGTAGGGATGGAAAGGGCGGAGGTACTTAACAGGTATCTGGTAGGAAGTTAGCAGTTCTCTGTTTCTGCTGTCAAGCACCTTCAGGATCACTTCTGCAAGGGAGAATAGAAAGGATAGCTCAGGTGGACTTTACTCAGAAAAGGGGGGGAGCAAAGGGAGAGAAAGTGAATGAGATAGGAGAGAGGGAGTGAAAAGAGAATAAGAGAGTATGGAGAGAAGAGAGAGAGTGAAAGAATGAGAGATGGAGGAAGGGAGAGACTGAAATAGAGAGGATGGAGGGAAGGGAGGGAATGAAAGAGAATGAGAGAGGATGGAGAGAGGTGAGCAAAAGAAAGAATGAGAGAGATGGAGGAAGGGAGGGACTGAAAGAGTTAGAGAGGATGGAGGGAAGGGAAAGTCTGAAAGAATGAGAGATGATGGAAGAAGGGAGGGAATGAAAGAGAATGATAGGGGAGAGAAAGAAGTGATGGAAATAGAAAGGGAAGGAGAGAGAAAAGAGATAATGAAAGAGAAGAATAGAGAAGGAGGGAGAAGGGACAGAGAAAATAAAAGATGGTGAGAAAGAGTCAAAAATTGGAGAAGAAGAAGTAGAGAGTTGAAGGGAGAAGAATAGGGTTGGAAGGGAAAGGAGAGAAGGAGAGAAGGAAAGAGAGAGGGAAGAAGCCATGCTCAGAGATAAAAAAAAGAGCATCTACATATAGACATGCACGTATACACACAGATTTCCATAGATATACTTAGAGTGATAAGGTACACATGCAAAGAAATGCATAAATGTAAACATCTACATTGACAGAGACACTCATAGGTAGTCACACACTCAATTTGAGATAAACCTGTTTTCTGAATAAGCATTCCAGACAATTCTTTCCATGTGGATTTGGGCATGATGTTGCCAAGAAATCCAAAGTCTTACTCCTTGGATTTAGGAGCCTCCAAGGCTAAACAGCTCCATTCATTCTAGGCCAAACCACCATTTCTTCTATTCTCTTTATCCCAACTGCCTTGGGCTATGCAGCTCAGACCAAGCTATTTCACCAACCCAAGGCATGCCTCTATCTCTTCTGTGTTCCCTATACTCACTGAAGGTCATGCAATAACCTCCAGGTATTCTGATTGCTGTGTTACCAATTCTTCCTCTTGAATGAGAAAAGTCCCATTTCACAGGTAATTTCAAACTTTGAAATTTCATATTTCAAAGGAAAGATGATCTGTTCCCTTTGCTACCTTGGACCCACTTGTTTTTTTACTCCTCTGGAATGAGAAGAGAATCACAGAATATCCAAGTGAGGTGAGACCCTCCATTTTGATGAAGAAAGGATTGAATTCTGGAGTGGGGGAAAGGACAGGTTGAAAGTCACAAAGCTAATTAGTGGCAAAGCCAGGCCTTCAGTCTCAAAGATCAGGGTGATTTTAACTATATTTTTATGCCTCCCAATGTAGAAAGGAGGAGGAGAAGGAAGAGAAGACAATGAAGGATGAAACAAATAAAGGAAGATGAGAGATGGAGAAAAGGTAAAGCAGAATGAGGTGGAAGAGAAAAAAGATGTTGAGGAATTGATGAGGCCAAAAAAATGAGGTAAAGGATGGGGCAGAAAGATGAACTAGGATACAAAAGAGAGGAGGAAAGAAAGAAGCAAAGAAAGAAAGAAAGAAAGAAGAGAGAGGGAGGGAGGAAGGAAGGAAGGAAGAAAGAAAAAGAAAGAAAGGAAGAGAAAGAAAGGAAGGAAGGAAAAAAGAGACAAATTAGGAGAGAAAGAAGGTGCAAAGGAGAAGAAATTAAGGGAGGTATGAAAAGGAGAGTTGAAGAGGAGAAAGAGAAGAGAGAAGGAGGAGGAAGCTTCTGTCAACGATCTTATCAATCAGTAAGTGTTGATTAAGAACCACTTTGTTCCGCTGTATTAAGTTGTGGAGATATAGATAAACAGCAGAAATAGTTCCTGTCCTCAAGGAGCTTACAAACCAATGGTCTTATAACCAAAGCCGATAAAAATATTGAACCTTACCAACCATGCCCTTCATTATACATCTGAGCAACCCTTGCCAGGGTTCTAGTTCAGCCCATGAGATTTATTCTGACCAGTCACCCAAGTGAACAGAGAAAGAAAGGGAAAATGTAAAGTATGGGTTGTTTTTTTGGACTTTATAGACCCAAGACCAACACAGGACCTTGAATGCAGTAGCTATTCAATAAATAACACCCTCTATTCTTGACTTTTCCCAAGCCTTGGTATTCTGAAAGACTTCTTGATTCTATCTCCTCAGACGAGGATGGGCGGCTAGCTCCTTCTTGCATCTTCTATGGAGAGAGCCTCTCTTGTCTCCAATATTCTGATGTTCACTGAAGGGATGAGTTAGAAAAGGGACTGAATGGTGGGGGTAGGGGAGCCCTGACTCCTGTCTCTGCCTGGTCTCCTTGCCAGAAACAGGCCTAGTTTGCAACCATTGTCTCCACCTTCCCTGCCTCCTGCTAGCTCTATTTGTGTCAGAGCAAAAAGCCATGTCTGTCATGTTGACCCTGACACAGGGAGAATGAAAATTTCTTTAGTCTTTCATTAACGTGTCCTTGAATTTCCTTCTCCCTCCAATTTCCACCTCCTCCATTTTTAGCCCCTCCCCCCTGGCTGCCCTCACATCACCACAGCAACGAGCTCTGAATTTTTTCTCCCAGCTCTGGCTCTGGTCATTTCAGCTCAGAGAGCTGCTTAGCAAACTTCTCCCTGCCAGGGGCATCTTCTCCTTTTTCTACATGAATTGCCAGACCTGAGCCCAAGAGGGGAGCCAAGGATATATATATATATATATATACCACTGTTCATTCCCAACATCAAGGCTTCTGGGCACCTTCTCTGGACATCCTGATGGGTATGTCTCAGGGACCCAGGCCCAACCCAGAATTGGTTATTCTTCCATGCTCCATTTCCTTGCTCTGTCTTCTCTTCACCCATTATACTCTTTTTCAGTAATCTCCCTCACTGTTCATCATAACAACATCATATCACCAACATCATCACTGACAATACCTATAATACTACTACTACTACTACTACTACTAATAATAATAATAATAATGATAATGTTTTTCCTTCATTTACAAAAAAGCCCATGACATCAGGGAGACAATACTATGACAAGCACATGAATTGGATTTGATTGAGGGGTAGGCTGTGCTAAGTCACCAACTTCACCTTCTTCTGCAGAGTCACATGGATCCAATGGCCAGATATGAATCAGGACAACGGGAGATGGTCCTGGATGTAAGGCAATCAGGTTTAAGGGACTTTGCCCAAGATCATACAGCTAGTCACAGTCAAGTATCTGAGACCAGATTTGAACTCTTGTCCTCCTGAATCCAAGGCCAGTGCTCTATCTTCTGTGCCATCTAGCTGCCCTTACTGTACTAATAACCTTTGTCTCAGAATAGGAGTTTCCTCTCCTGTAGGGAGTAGTGAACTTTTTTTTTGAGATGAGCTAATCTATCCCAGTGATAATATTAGTTTTTCTGAACTGACTTTTATGAAGGTAAAAAATCCAATTATTTATTGGAAGAGAATCAATCCCTGAAAACACAGAAATCTAAGGTGTCTAACTGCAGAGTTCTGGAGAGGCTAAATTCCTCTGCCTCCTATTCAGAAAGATGAGAGTTTGTTTTTCTAAGTTATTGCCTTTGGAACAGATTGCACAAATTATCTCCAATATTCTGGTTTATTGATAGTGCTAGAAAGAATCCTAGACATCACTGAGTCCAAGCCACTCATTTTACAGAGAGGAGAAGGGACTTATCTAAGGTCACACTGTTAGTGAATAGCAGAGTGACATTCTAACCTAGGTCCTTTCTGTGTCTCCAAATGAGATGATTTCTAAGGTCCCTGTGATCTCTAACATTTTGAGAAGAGAGGAATCTCAGAGCAGCTCTGGAAAAAATAATTCCATTCCTTCATAAAAGTATTATCCATTTATACTACACAGAGTTTGAAGCCCAAAGAGTTATCTCAAAGGATTCTAACAGCCTGGAATGCCTAATAGTTAAAGGGCAGACATTTTATTCTTTTAGGGAAAATTTCTGGAAGATAGAAGGCAAAGGGAGATGGGGAGGTGCCCTTGGCTAGTCTGTAGGGGTTTGTTCATCTGAAATAAGTAGGCATTCAGTGGACAAAGTAAATAGGCATATGGCGACATATCATCTTTTATCTACAAAAATGTCATTCTCTACCCAATTCATCTGTAGTCAAAGGGGGCTCCAAACAGCATCGTGCACTTTGGCTCTGAGCTATTCAGAGATACCCACAGTTTTTTATCCACTGTACATCTTTATGGTAAGGATCACTCTGTGACAAAGGTTAAAGCCTCATCCTCTAAAATATTGGGTAAATTTATCTGGGGCTAGGAATTTTGGAAGAAACAAAATAAGAACAACTCTTTGCTCTTGAAAGCCTTCAAGGTAGAAGGCTCTCAGTAGCATGTGCAGTATGGCCATGGAGAGGGGTAAGGGGTGGTGCTGTGGGGAGTTCAGATGAAGCTTGACTGGGGGCTTAATTAGACAAGAGGCTTCAGGGGAAAAGTAATTTTTGATCTGGGCATTGAAGACAAATTTTGGGCAGGGAGAACATTCCAGGTGAAGGAATTCAATGAGCAAGGACACAAAGGGCACATAGGATTTGCTTTGGGACTTAGAAGGGATATTAGATATAACCTGATCCAATTTAATAGATGAAA
Organism: Macrotis lagotis; assembly: GCF_037893015.1. Lineage (NCBI taxonomy): Eukaryota > Metazoa > Chordata > Mammalia > Peramelemorphia > Peramelidae > Macrotis > Macrotis lagotis. The sequence continues at coordinate 48,382,443 of NC_133661.1, read as the reverse complement.
CTAAAGAGGTTGAATGACTTGCCTAAAGTCACACAGCCAGGAAGTGACTGAGTCAGGATGAAAACCCAAGTCTGTGGTTTCCAGATCCATCAGATATCTGTTGATACAAGTGAGTTGACTTGCTACTGTGAGGCTGGGGAGGGTGGCATAGGAGCAGACTCTGAACGTCTGGCTAAGGAATTTGGTTTTTCCTAGGCAATAAGGAGTCACTAAAAGTTATATCAGGAGAGAAACAGAATTTGTGCTTTAGAAGGCCCCATTTGGAAGTGTATAAAAGATGAGCTGAAAGGGGGAAACTGGTGGGGAAAAAAACAGTTAAATTATCTTAGCCTCCTTAGTGTTTTAAACCACTCAACTTGTGGCTTAGATTGTAAAAAGGGTCACTTCAAAAGTGAGTACTAGAGGAAGTTAGAGATTTGGAAGCAACTGATTTACCCATTGCTTCACTTCTCTAAAAAACAGCTAAGAATACAGAAAAAAAGTCAAAAAGTTCTCTGAAGCAAAGTATATTTCATAATGTTTCTGCATTCAATTGACTCATAGGAAAGCACCTAAGGCCCTTACTTAGAACCTACTGACTCTTAACTTTACATAAACTTCTTATCAGGAGTTGGTGCTACAATTTTTTCAGGTCACCCCAAATTAAAAATATCAAATTAGAGGTGTGTTGAATGAAGGAAAGATAGTTAGAGGCAAGCAGAATAGTGGAACCAAGAATGTGTGAAAAGGAGACACAAGAACAGGTGGAAAGGCCCTTTGACCTTTCAGAAGACCTGGGGTTCTAATCCTGACCCTCACCAACTAGAGAGTAAGCAAATAATTTCATCTCTACTTGGTTATCATCACATCCAATGGTTCATCAAGTCTGGTTAATCCTGCTTCTCCAGGGTTTCTATTATCCTTACTGTCCCGATCATTTTCATTACCACTAGTTTAGATCCTCACTGGCTCTTAACTGATCAAAGCTGGCATTATTGTTTTTTACTTGGGGCAAGTGGCTGATGACAACTCACCTGGAATGTGGTTTAAAAAGAGGAAGAAATTGCTGAAATTTTATTAGACTTCCTGGCTACTAAAGAATTCATTGACTATTAATCATGAAAAAGGATGGCAGTGGCCAGGTTCATTCTCCTGTGATGGAACATGCATCCTGGGACTCTCTGAGGTTTTTCCTGCTGATGAAAGCTCAGCTGCTGAGGGGATGAAGCATGTGGTCTCTGATGGAGATGGGGCAAGCAAAGAAGGAAATATCCTGAAAAAAAATGCTGTCAGTGTTCTCTGGAATTTCCACCCTGGTACAAAGGCTTAGTTGCCTTGTCCTAGTTATGGCTCTGTCACTGGGTTTCAATGTCTCAACTCTGCCAGTCTGTGATTTGATTATCTCTAAAACACAGCATTTAGGGGACAGTTTATGGCAGAAGTCAATAGACCTTTATATCACAATAGCCCCCAAAGATACAAGTCAATTAAAAAAGCTCCTATTCGAACCCATGTTCTTTTTTAAGAAGACATTTCCCTCTAAAATTGTTTTGCTAAAAATTTAATGACTAAAGGGAAAGTCTCAATTATTTGACAAATTAGGTTAAGCAGGACTACACATTCTTCAATGAGCTAGGCTAAATGAGTTGTATCTATATGTGATTTTTTTTTCAATCCAATCATTAGAACATAAGATATAGCAATATCATTCAAACTGAAACTGCAAATGCCTTTGAAACTCAATTGCTCCCTCAGGGCTCCACCAGAGAGCTTTCCATATTTTTTAACCCTTAAGAGTCTCCCTTCCAGTCTACCTACTCTCCAAACACAAGACCTCACCTTCACGACCCACATCTTCAGTTTCTATCTCCAACTTGACGGTTGTCTCCCAAGTGGGAGACTTGGTGGGTTCCCAAGTAGTTGAGCTGACAGCTGTAGATTCCTCATATTTTTCATCCTGTGAAGTGGTTTTCCTGGAGGTGGGGAGAGGGGAAGGATAGAAAAAAAAGAGGAATTGGAAAGGAAAGCTAGAATAATTTCTCCCTACAAATCCCAAGGTTACTGGTCCTTTGGATTCCAAACAAGAAAGGAATTAAAGAAGTCCAGAAATGGACTCTCAAATTATGAGATATACAGCAATGTCACCTGGTCAGGGTCCTGGGAATTCTCAAATAATTTTTTGATTGCTGGGTTAATGTACATTCTTGCCCTCCCCCCGGGGAAATTACCACTAGGTAACTGGGCACTTTGTGTTAGTCATGCCACCATTTATTTGATATCAGGGTCTTCTTCAGTTATAAAGGGCAATATCAATAGCTGCATGGTTGTGCATCTGTCTTTGGGAAAGAGGAAAATGCTAATCTTGCTTAGGCTATTTCTTTCATCCGTATAAATTCTTTGAAGACCTAACTCAAATGCTGCTTCTTCCAGGAAGCTTTCCCTCATTTCCTCCGAAGAGCAATGACCTCCCTCACTCTGGTCTCACATTTTCTTTTGAGTCTTTCTCATGCAGTGAAAGTGTCCCACAGTGTCTAATGGCTTTCTGTCTACTGGTACTCATCTCCTTGAAAGACCAAGCTCCATGCGATAAGGACCATATCTTAGCCAAACAACTTAGTGTTACAATCATCCAGTACAGAATGATATTCTCTACATCCTGGGCATCTAGAATGAGATGGATTTTTGCACATGACCAATGTGGTGATCCTTACAAAGGGCTTGATTTTCTTTTCTTTTCTAACAAGAGGAAATGGGAAGAACAGAAAATAAAATTTTGTTAATTGCAATAAATAAATGAATGGATGGATAAATGAATTAATAAATCCAGTTTTTTTTAAAAAAGGAAAAATCCCAAAGAAGAGTACTTATAGCTGACAAGGAGTGGAAAGAGGGAAGCACAATTCACATGGCCATTCTTGATCTCCACAACTATAAACAGTCTCTTGATCATTACATTCTTACTTACTATGTATATACTTGATATTTAGAGGGGGTAGTGCTGTCTAATAGATAGTGTTGGTCTCTGAGCCAGCAAGAGTTGGGTTTGTAATCTGGCCTCTGATGCTTACTGACTTTGTGACCCTGGGCAAGTCATTTAAGTTCCTAGCGCCTTGGAAAATTCTTTAAGATGACAGAAGAAGTTTTCTTACCAAGGAGATCCTTAAATCGGGGAAATCTGTGTTTATTCTGTGAAAGGGGTGTTTTATTATTATTTTTAATTTAACAAATGAGGACAGATTCTGATGAGTTAAGTGACTTACCTAGGGTCATACAGCTACAACGAGTGAAAGTCAGGAATTGAACACAGGTCCCCCATCAAAAATGCAACACCTCTACTATATCAAGGTGCATCATTATCAGTTTATATTCTAAATCACCCCAGGTAAAGACCCATTCAGTTTCTCTCATCCAGGAATTTATACAAATTGCAATTTAGCTCGATCCTATTTTCTGCTTCTTACACCTCTCAGCCCAAATAAAGGGGGCACATCCCTTCATTCAGCTTGCCTCTTTTAGCACCTCTAAACTAAAAGTTCAGTATTCCTAGTTTTCATATTGAACAATTTGGTGACCGAGGTAAAATGACTTCATGGAAACATCCCTTAACTAGGGTAAAAGAGACACCATTTTTAGTCTTGTCTTGACAATTTATTTCATAATGGTGGTTCACACAGAAGCAGCATCTTCAAAATGGTTTCCTCACAAAGATCCTGTAGAGGAAGTATTATTTTACAGATGAGGAAACTGAGGTCTAGAAATACCAAATTACTTGCCTAAGGCCACTTATCTGACAAATGTCAGAATGGAGGCTGCCTCCTTCCATGTCCTTTCCTCTTTCTGGACCTCAATTTCCTCATCCATGTGATCTCAAAGGTTTATAACATCTAACATTATGTAATGACTTCCTCTATAATGACTACACACATAATCCTATTGATTTGTCAGATTAAAGAGCTCTGCAGAGATTTACAGTTTGTAGTGACCTTGGAGATCATCTAATCTTGACATCTGATTAAGTATTTAATAAGTAATTTTATATCCATCCATCCATCCATCCATCCATCCATCCATCCATCCATCCATCCATCCATCTATCCATCCATGTAAACTCCCTATTTTAGAGGTGAGAAGACTTAGGTATAAGATCGGGGAAGTGATCTTCAAAGTTATGCAGAACTAGTTAAGTGTCAGACTTATGACTTGAATTCAAATCTTCTGCCCTACCAAAACCTGTACTCTTTCCACTATGCATTTACTCCTTCCATCCTTCCTTCTCTCCCTTCTTTATTCATTTTTTCCCTTCCTTCTTTTCTTTTATCCTCCTCCTCTCCCTCCTTCCTTCCCTACTTTCCCCCCTTTCCTCACTCCCTCCTTCCCTCTCTCCTTCCTTTCCTACTTTCCCCTCTTTTCCCTCTTTCCTTCCTTCCCTACTTTTCCTCCTCCTTCATTCTTTTTCCTTCCTATCATCTATTACTCTTCTGACTCAGGGGTTCTTAATCTTTTTTGTAGTCCTCTGGGAGTTTGGTGAGGTGTAAGGGTCCCTTCTCAGAATCATATTATTAAATGCATAAAATAAAGTATATAAGACTGCAAAGGAAATTATGAATTTCTCCAAATATTTTTTAAAAGCTATTCATAGTCTCCATGAAAGTATCCCCAGAATCCAGACTGAGAATACCAGTCCTGGATGTCAGAGGGGATAAAAAGAAATAATGACTACACAGTCCTTCTACCCTCTTCTTGCCTCAAATTATGTCAATTCTTCCAGCTCATCTCATTCCTATTTCTCTGTTAGTGCATTGCTTGGATTGGGCAGGATGTGAGTTAGATGCTCCCCGCATCATGGCTGTTATGATTTCATAACCGAGTCTTACGATCTGGAATAAGTGCCCGCCAGAGACTGCAGTTAAATAGCTCAATTGGAGACTTAATAAGCTTTTTGCCAACACAGTTATTATATTGAGGCTTGGAATGGTAATGTGACATTAATTGTAACAATTCACTGAGGTGAGCACCCCCAATATTGCTCCCTCACTGCCGGGAATAGAGTGGAGACACAATATCTATTGTCAGAACCCTCAGTCATCAAGAAAAAGTGAGGCAATGAGTCCAGGAACCTCCCTCCAAAGACCAGAAAGGGGATGTCAAAGAAAGATCCTTGGAGAGTTGTCAGAAGATCTAGGATTGGATCTTGGTTTTGTCACAGACACTGGGTGACCTTGAAAGAGTTACTTCACTTGCCTGGGTCCCCTTTCTTCATCTTCACAAAAGGAAAAAATAATTCCAACCTTGCTTCCCTGTAAGGGATGCTTTGAAAGCCAGATTAAGCAACAGAGGCGAAAGAAGACTTTGAATTATTATATTAGGGGCAATTAGATGCCACAATGGATAGAGCACTGGCCCTGGAGTCAGGAAGACTTAAGTTCAAATCTGGCCTCAGACACTTAATAATTACCTAGCTGTTTGACCTCAGACAAATCATTTAACCCCCATTGTCTTGTAAAAGCCTAAAAAAAGGAATACCATAGATATGACCCCTTCCACCCTCTCAGACAAGCTGGACATGCCAGTTGCTGGCAAAGGGAGGGGTTATTTTTTTCTCAGATCCATAATCACTCAGTGGTTGGGATGGAAGGCAGGTCCTCAACTAGACTAAGAGAGATGACATAAGAAATGTAGATCTTGAGAGCACAATTCTAAAACTGGAAGGATCTTAGAGATCATGTAGGCCAAAACCCTCATTTTACAAATGAGGAAACTGAGCCCAGGTAACAATGGTGGTAAGGTTTTAGGTTCATTGTCCCTTTCTTGGGAGCCACTTTATTTAACTGAACCTTCTTTCCTCATCTATAAAACAGGGATAATATTTCGAGGACAACATATCTAAGCATGTCACTCATCACCTCAAATTCTGATGGCATCCTGTTGCTTCTAGGAGGAATAAATAAAATCTCTGACTTTTGTAGACCTTCATAACTTAACGTAATTCCTGGACTAATATATTATTCCCTCTTTGTATACTTTAATCTAGCCAAAATGATCCCTTCCCTGGGTTTCCCATTTCTTTGCACTAACCACCCCCCCTTGCCTGGAATTCGTTTCTCCACATCTGCTGAGTACAATTCTTCTTTTCCTTCCAGATGCAGATTAAGCAGAATTTTATAATAAAAAAATCCTTCCTGATCCCCATAAATGATAATGCTTTCCCTCCCAGTTTACCTAATATTTAATGACATATTTATTTTGTATTTATTCTCTATGATTTTTATTTTGTATTTATTTGTATATGTCTAGGTTCTCTCTCCTGAGAGAATAGATGGCTTTTGAGATGAGTTGCTACATTTTTTTCCATTTTATTTTTTTTTGATAGTACAATGGAAATGCTTCTATGTTGGTTGATGAACTGAATGACCCAAAGACTAATACTTGATTCACATCAGCGGATGCAAGTTTTGCTTTCTCAGTTTGGTTGATAATTTTCTTAGAGCTGAATCTATGATTTCTCTCTCATAATTTGTTGCCACTGTTATTCACTTGAGACTCTTCATGATATCATTGAGAATTTCTTGGCAAAGATATTGCCATTTCTCTCTCTAGTTCATTTTACAGATGAGGAAACTAAGGTAAACAAGGTAGAGTGACTTGCCCAGGGAAGTATCTGAGGCAGATTTGAACTGAATCTTCCTGACTATAGCACTCTATCCACTGCACCACCATCTTGGTGATTTTTAACTACTGAGCAATGGATCCCTAAGACCATGATTTTTCTCTCCTCCCACTCCTTCTCCTGGGAGTTGGGATCAAACCCAGGGCATACTTGTCATGGGAGAAAACTATGTTTCTAGGTACTCTTACAATATCCTTTTGAAAATCTTTACTCTTAGAACCTTTCTCCCCAACATCCTGGGTTCTGCAACTGCTCTTGTCTAACCAGAGCCTCCTCAATCCTGCTTGCATTCCCAAGGTAGGTCAAAGTACCTACAAGTGATCTTAGAGAGGTCTGATCTGCCCATTTTTCATATAAAGAAACGGAAACCTAGGGAAGTCACTTGCTCAGGGTCACCGGGTAGTAAGCATCAGAGTCAGGATTTAAACCCAGGCCTTCTAAATCCTGACCCAGTGGTCTTTCTACTCTTACAAAGGACCCTCTGGTCCTACTTTGCTATTTTCCCCATTCTCCTACTGAAACAAAAAAAAAACTCTCTTATCTCTCCTCTTTTAGATCTGCCTCCTGATCCCCAGTAAAGTTCTGATGATTAACATTGGCTTAAGATATAATAGGTTACTTTAGTATTTGCAACCCCAACTCTTAGCTTGGCAGATAATTAATAAGTGCTCACACATTTATTCATATCCTCCAGGGTAATTTGTATTTTAAAGGAAATTACTTATAAAGGGCAGCCAGGTGATGCAGTGGATTAAATGCTGGCCCTGAAGTCAGGAAGATTCATCTTCCTGAGTTAAAATCTAGCCTCAGACATTGACTAGCTGTGACCCTGAGTAATCACTGAATTCAGTTTGCCTCAGTTTCCTCATCTGTAAAATGGGTTAGGGAAGACAATGTCAGTCTCTACCAAGAAAACACCAAATGGGGTCACCAAGTCAGACATGACTAAAACTATTGAAGAACAATAACCTATAAATAGCATTTCCTTTCCTCTAAAGTTCCTCATTTTTTATTTCTCAAAACAGGAGATTGTCTGATAGGCCTGTAGTATATGTGATACGCTAGATGGGAAATGGCTCTAGAATAAAGGGATATGAGTTCAAATCTCCCCCCATGTGGATGCTCACTTCTTCTGTGATTTTGCTCAAACTACTTATCTTAGGAGGCCTCAGTTTTTTCATCTTCAAAATGAAGAGTGACTCAGATGCCGTTTTGGTCCCTTCCAGCTCTGAATATATGATTGTATAAAGACTAATAGGGGAATTTCAGACACTGGGACAAACTGGGGACATTTTGAGCAAGGGCATTCCTACTCGTATCTTTTTGACACCACCAATACCATAGGGTTGTTAGTTATCTACTCTGCATATGACAGCTTTGGTTAGGGTCATTTTGCTTGATTAAAAAAAAAAGCAAGGGACAGTTAGGACAGTGGATAGAGTACTGGCCCTGGAGTCAGGAAGGACATGAGTTCAAATCCAGCCTCAGACTATATAATTACCTAGCTGTGTGACCTTGGGCAAGTCACTTACTCCACTGCCTTGCAATACTCCCCCACACACACACAAAGAACCTCCAACTTGAATAATATGGTCACAGATTTAGAACTAGATCAAATTTTTGAGGCCAAATATTTGAACCTTCTCTCAGATTGGGAAACTGAGTTTCAGAAAAACAACATGACTTATCCATGGTCATCCAGTCATTAAGTGTTGGAGGCAAGATTTGAACCACTTTTCTTCACTTCAAGAAAAGTACATATTATAAATAGCTTTTTTTTCTACAATAGAAAATTTGAAATAGTCACTGATACCCACATATACTGAGAAAGGTAGAGAGGATCTTAGGCCACTATTTTGGGGGAAAAAAGTTTCATTTAATTAAATTAATTCATTAATCTAATCAAAACCATACTTCAGTTAATTCTATACTCTTTGGTCACCCCACAATTGCCAGCTATCCTGCTGCCACCAATGAAATACCTCTTCTCCTCCTCCCTTCAACCCATTTCTGATACCATGAAATGAACCAACTCTGTCATTGTTCCTGGATGGAGTGTGCCAATATACTTCCCCATGACCTCAATTCCTGCGCTTTTCTAGACTAAAGTATTCTCTGTATACCATACACTTTTGTGTGTTTCTCCCTTGTTGAGAATATGTTTCTTGATGGTTGAGGCTGTTACTGTTTTTTTATTTGCATTTTCTGCCCTTAGCATAAGATTTAGTACAAAAGAAGCAATATATGTTTAAATCATTAATTAATTCATTTGTTGCCTTATCTGAAGAGGAAGGGGATAGGATGAATCTTTAAAAGTCCTTCCCAGCTCTTAATCTTAGGAGATAGAAAAAAGCCTCTGGTATACTCACTTACCCCCTTGGTACTGAAGTGGTTAACTCAAGGGTCATCTTTCCTTGGGCTAAGGGAGACAGGGAGCACCCAGAGAAGTGAATACAGAGGATGAAAACCAATAACATGCTAACTTTAAGCAAGGGAGGGGGCTGACTCAAAGTCCCTGGAGGGGAGGAGAGAGGCTTTCAAGCAGGTGGAGAGAGGATGTATGTTTAATGGTTTTTTCCTGGCAGAGCTAATTCCTCTGAGTCCTGAATGTCTTCCAGAAACTCGAAGTAAGTTGAGATTTTCTTCCTGCACTTTCTGACATGAAAAGCAAATCCAAATCTCTTGCCTCTATTATGGGACAGAAGAACAACCCAAGCCAGTCATGATCCTCTGAACCATAATACCTGGTCTTTCAAGCTAGATGGCCAACTTGTTTTGTGGGACTATGTGAACCACTCTGTGGAGTTAGTCATCTCTTGAGTGAGTTCTTCCTTTGGTTTCTTGGACCTGACTGCCCAGCCAGAGGGCAGAGGGCCCCCAGTGGCCATTTGGCCCATGCAAAGATGAAAACTCCCCATGAGCATCATGTTCCAGATAACCAGTTAATCAACTAGCACCTATTAAGAATCCTACTAAGGGTCAGGCACATTATTAAGAGCTAAGAATATAGAAAAAAAATGAAAGTGTGAGCTCTTGAGGGGCTTCATTCTGATAAGGTAGATAAAATGCATATGTGTATATTATATATAATATGTGCATATTACATTCAAAAGACAATATAATATATATAGAACACTGTCTAGAACATAGAAACATACATATATTTACATGTATCTCTAATATAGACATGTAATATAATAACACAGAAATGTTAGATTCCATATACAATATAGAACATATAGACATATGTATAGACATACATTAACATTGCACATATATATTTTTCAATTTACTATACAATACATATTGTATATAATTTCAATATACTATTTAAAATATAAATATGTTGCCAAATTCATTTTATGTGGATTGCATATGTTGTTTTTGAAATATAACTTACAATATGTATGTTGATTCATACATATGTTACATGATATATTGTAGATAATACACTATATATGTCTATTAAACATTATGTGTTCCTATACAAACATATTATGTGCATTACATATTTGCTAGAGTCACAATATAATACATACATTCACACACACACACACACACACACATATATATATATATGCATTATATTTGTGTATTACATTCAGTATTCTCAATAGAGAAAAAGAGAACAACCTAAGTGGCTCCGTGGATAGAATATTAGGCCTAAAGTCAGCAAGACTCACCTTCCTGACTTCAAATCTGACCTTAGACTCTTAATAATTGTGTGATCCTGGCAAATCCCTTAACCCTGTTCTCCTCAGTTTCCTCATTTATAAAATGAGCTGGAGATGGAAATGGCAAACCAATATCTTTGCCAAGAAAACTTCAAAAGGGGTATCAAAGAATTGTGTATAATTGAAATGCTGGGGGGTGGCTAGGTGATGAAGTGGATAGAGCATGGGCCCTGAAATCAGGAGTACTTGAGTTCAAATCCGGCCTCAGACACTTAATAATTACCTAGCTGTGTGGCCTTGGGAAAGCCACTTAACCCCATTTGCCTTTCAAAAACCTAAAACATTTTAAAAAATAATTGAAACGCTGAACAAAAAATATATGTTATATATAATATATATGTATTGTATTCACTATATAATGTACAGACATAGATAAATTATATGCATATATGCATGCATGACATTTAATATACTATATATGATTCATTATCTATTTATCTATCCATCCATCCATCCATCTATCCATCTTTCCATCCAACATTCAAAATAAATACAAGCTACCCTTGGAAGGGAAGGGTCTCATAAGCATGGGAAAGGGGAAATGTGGAAAATGCATTCTTTGGAAGATGATGCCAGAGAACCCAGAAGGTTGTGGGCAGGAGAATGGAAGGTCATTCTAGATATCAAGTCAGTCAGTAGAGGATGAGGGGACCAAGAAATAGAGATGGTGCCAGCAAAGCATATGGAAGGGGTCCAGGTAGTGAAGAGTTAGAAATATCAAATGGAGTTTCCATTTGAACCTAGAGATAATAGGAAGGAAAGCTGTGTGATACAGTGGAATAGGGACTTTATTTGTAGTGCAAAGAACTGGGTTCACATTTCCGTTCCCCTCTTGCTGCTTGTGTGAACTTGGGCAAATCATCATATCTCACCTTGATTCAGTTTTCTTACCCCATGAAGCAGTGAGGTTCAGTGAGAAGGGTTCTAGATTTGGAGCCTTAGAATTGGAATCTGATCCTGGCTCTGCCTCTTTCTACCTGTGTGACACTGGTCTGTTGAATGAGGTAAGCTACATTTAATGACCTCTAAGTCTCTTCCAGCTCTAGATGTAGGACCCACTATAACCCATAAAGAGTCTGGAACCAATCATTGTAGGATGCAGGATCCCAGACACAGAATGGAATCAACTGACCATCAAGTCTCTTGACTCACAACTTTCAAGGTTGTCTTGGGCCAGGAGTTATGGAAAAAACCTCTTCATCCCTGGGGAACCACATTTTTGTGGGTTTAAAGAAACACTGTGATCAGAGCAATGGTCCTACAAGTTTCTAATCTAAATCTCTGGATCTCATGCCTTTTTCCTATGCATACAGCCCTTTGATGCAGCACATGGGGGACTTGGGAAGAATAGAGAAGGAATGCCTTGTCATGTAACAGCTTGTTGTAGTTGAAGGCTTTTTCTTTTTCTTTTTTCAAGACAATGGGGTTAAGTGGTTTGCCCAAGGCCACACAGCTAGGCAACTATTAAGTGTCTGAGGCCGGATTTGAACTCAGCTGCTCCTGACTCCAGGACTGGTGCTCTATCCACTGCGCCACCTAGCTGCCCCCCTTGAGGTCCTTTTGATCAGATACTCAAGGAATTGGGGAGGGGGGCCATTGCAGTAAAGTAGAAAGAGCACTGGCTCTTGATTTAGAGAGTCCAGGTTCAAATCCCATCTCTGATGCTTACCATGCTTCCTGACAGAGTAAGTGAACAGGGACTTGCTATCTCTCTTGTACAGAATGAGAGAAAGACCTAAATCAGTTGTTATTAGTTAATGTGTAAACCTAGAGTTTTCTAGTCAAGATGCTAAGCCTGAATAACCAAGCAGCCAGCTGCCTCTGCAGATCTAGGTTAAGCATCCATATTTTAATTATATGTAAAAATGGACAGTAGAGGGGCAGCTAGGTGGCACAGTGGATAGAGCACTGGAGTCAGGAGCACCTGAGTTCAAATCTTGCCTCAGATACTTAACAATTACCTATCTGTGTGACCTTGGGCAAGTCACGTAACCTCCTCCCTATTGCCTTGCAAAAAAAAAAGATAGATAGTAGACAATAGCTTCTTTGAAGTCCCTTCTAGTTTGATGATCTTATGACCTCGATTCCAGGTTCTAACATTTCCCATTCCATGACTTAGATAAATCATGTGCTGGGGAAAATATCTCATATTTCTCCTTTGTTGAAGTCTCTATTCCCCCTCCCCATCTCTCATTTCTCCTAATGATATCCTCCTTTGTTCTCTCAATACATTTGTCACTTCCTTGATGATTCTAAGAAACATCTAGACTAACTCATCTCAATCTGATAGCGCCATATTCCTTTGCTACTCACAAACTAGCGTGGCATAGATGAAATTGCTAGTGGGTCCTCCCACCCAGGAGTTCCCCCTTTAGCATCCTCTTTCTTAGCAAGTGGAGCAGGAAGGATTCAAATCCTGACTTGGCCACTTCCTCCCTGTGTTACCTTAGAGGAGTCTTAGATATGTTTCCATCACCCTAACTAGATATGAGAGATTCTTCCCATTTCTAAATCTATGATCCAAATATCCCTTTAATACCTCCTCTTCCATCTACCACCCATCCCAAAGCTTCCCGAGGACCTGTCTTGTGTCCCGTGTCTGAAGGATTCAGTGGTCAGCTAGGAATCAAGAAAATGTCTAAAAATAAATTCCACCATTCTCATTAATAAATTTTACTCCTCTTAGGAAAATTTAGATTCGCATGGGAATTTAGAGGCCTTTAAATCCTTCAAGACTCAAAAGAATGAATATCAAATGATGGTGTATTAGCTATTAGGGGAATGATTGAAGATGTAAGCTGCCTAATGCTATAATTTGACAGATATTCTAAGGGATTTTAGAGACTACTGGGATCAGTTCTCTACCCATTGTACCATCTAACTTTACATGAAGGAATTCTGGAAATGGAGGTGGATGCCATCCAAACTTTAATGAATTGGTAAGATTTGACTGAAGGGAGAAAAGAAGGTATTCTGGGGATGGGGAAGAAGGGAGTGAGGAGGGGATCTTTGAACTTTTTTTTTCTTCTTTTCTTTCCCCCCTTGGTGTCTGGCACTGGATCAGATGGGTGACTGGGATTCAATTCAGAATGTTAATTAGAAGAATGTATTAAAAAAGTATGTATATAAGGGAGGCAGTTATGGCAATTGATATTGGCTAAAAATGACCCTTATACTCCAAGCATCTGCCTCCTGAATCTTTGTATGAGAGGATTGAGAATTGAGAGGAAAATAGAGAATGTGCAAAAGAACTGAGCTCCCCACCCCATACCTACACCCATGTTCTCTTGTCCCCCAAGTCTCCTTCTGGCCTTAACCATTGGCCAGATCAGATACCTCATCTTTTAGACCTGGAAAGGGCCAATTCTTGTTGGTCATAGAGAGCTGGAAATCCAAGAATGAGGGAGATTTTTCCTCTCCTAGCCTTCTCTGTCTTCCCCCCGCCCACCTTCTCTGACCTCCCTGATCCATTTCCCCCTCAAAGCAAAAAAGATGAAAATTTAATGACTCTTTCTTCCAAGTCATTTGATGATTCTTCCCTCTGGTCACTACTGATTCTATTTCCCACCCCAGCCCCCAAATCCTCAGGCTAACCCTAGGAAATTGTTATAATGGAGCTCCTGGTTCACCTATAGCTTGCTGTTAGGTTGTGAAAAATCTTGGGGAGGAGAGAAGGGGGAAGAGAAAGGGAGATAGGAAGACAAAGGGGAGGAGAGAAGAAGGAGGGAGATGAAGCAAAGGAAGGGGAAAGGAGGAGATGGAAGAGAAGGGGAAGAAAGAAAGGAAGGGGGAAAAATAGGGTGAGAGAAGATAGGAAGAGAAAAGAAGAGAGGAGAGGAAGGCAGGGAGGTGAGAGGAAGAGAGGAAAAGGAAAGGAGGGAAAGGGAGGAAAGAGAAGGTGGTAGGGAAAAGAGGGGAGGAGAGAGAAGGGGAGGAGGGGAAAGGAGAGGAGAGGAAGAAAGGCTAGCAGAAAAAAGGATGAGAGGAGAGGGGAGGGAAGGAGAAGAGAGAAAGGAGGAGGAGAGGAGAGGGGAGAAGCAGAGGAGTAAGTAGTGGGGAAGAAATAGGAAGAGCAGAGGGGAAAAAATCAGAAAAAGAGAAAAGGAAGAAAGGACAATAAAGTGTGGAAGAAAGGAGAAAGGCTGCCACTAGTTGGTCTGTACCTTGCTTACCCGGGCTACAAACACAGCCCAGCGGTACCTATTTAGGAGGTTTCCTAAAAAATGACTTCATCCTCTTAATCAGCTCTGAGGAAGGAAGACAAGGTTAATGCTGAAACTGCACTCTCCAGTAGAGGCCCAGGTAGACTGGACTAAAGATTAACATGATGTCTGCATCCTTCTGGCAAAGTTGAAACCTCCAAACCTCTGTTAATGAGCTCCATGGGGGATTCTGGGCAAGACGTGCTATGGATTCTAATGTTGGTGGAGAAGAGGCAATAATGGGGAGCTCCCAAAGCTCCCAGCCTCCACAATGCAGCCAGAGGTCCACCCCAATGCCAGAAAACTGAGCTTCAGAAACCTGGATCATTAACTCTCAATAAACAAGAATTAAAAAAAAAAAAAACCCAGGACTTCTCCCCAATAAAGCTGATAAGAATTTGGCAGAGTGCTCAGTGAATAGAGAGCTGTTTTGAGTCAGGAAACACAGGTTCAAGTCTGGCCTCCCATACTTTCTTGTTGCGTGACCATGAATAAATTGCTTAATCTCTCAAAGACTCAGTTTCCTTGTCTGTGAAATGGGGAGGAAAAAAGTCCTATATAGCTTTGATAAAAGTACTTATTTTGAAATCTCAGGGAGCAGTGGAAATGTGACTAAGAATACTCTTTCTCCAGCCCTGTCTTCCTGTTATACTATTACCCAATAACAAACAAGCCTGCAGCAACAGCATTCCCTCCTCAAAAGGGGGCTAGGAAGATGATCATCTGTTAAGTTCTGTGAGCTCTTGGGAGGAAGTCACTTGAAACAAGAAAAGAGCTGCTATTTCAACAATGCCAAGGGTTTTTATCATTTCATTTCTCAGCCAGAGCTTGCAGGGTTTCATCCATTAATTAGACCCATAATGAATAACCATTAATGCCCCTTGAGCAAACAAAGCCACAGGTGTGGGACTGTAAGGGACAACTATTCGGGGATAGAACTAGGTAAAATCAACCCTCCCCCAGTTCCCATTAATGCAGATTAACTCCTCAGAGATGCCCTCTCTCCATTCTGGATGGACTTTTCAATGGCTAGAGGCAGATGGATGCTTCCATTTTCAGGTTCTGCACCAAGTCTCTTAAACATTTCCTGATTTTATCACATAATAATCATAACACTTAGAGCTATGCAAAGCATTTTACCAATCTCAACTCATTTTATCCTCACAATCATCCAAGGAGAAAAGTATTATTATTATTATTATTATTATTATTATTATTATTATTATCTCCATTTTAACACATGAGGAAATGAAGGCAGACAAGTTAAACGACTCCCCTAAGGCAATGGTACAATGGACAGAGTTCTGGGCTTGGAGTCAGTCAAACCTGAGTAC
Source organism: Macrotis lagotis (assembly GCF_037893015.1). NCBI lineage: Eukaryota > Metazoa > Chordata > Mammalia > Peramelemorphia > Peramelidae > Macrotis > Macrotis lagotis. The sequence continues at coordinate 48,366,527 of NC_133661.1, read as the reverse complement.
AAATTTAATCTCAGACACTTGCTGTAAGACCCTGGGCAAATCACGTAGACTTTGCCTCAGTTTCCTTATCTGCAAAATGAGGATAATAATAATAGCAACTGTTGGCTAAGATGGTTGAGAGGACCAAATGACACAATTGTGAAATTCATTGATTAGTGTGATCTGTACAAATTAGGCATTTTGTAGATTTTTAACTAGTACTGCTTCCATTATTGTTCTTACTCTCTTCGTAGCTATTCACCTTGATGGTATAACAGCTTGTGTCTATATAACAGATTGATTACCATGTTTCTGATTTACCATATGCTGAATTTGGAATCACAGGCCATGAGTTTGAAATCTGAATGTCTATTTAAAGGAGCCCAAGGCATTCTGTAGGTAACTCCTTTGTAAAGTGAAAAATCATTTTGTATAATTTAGAATTATTTTCCCAATTTAATCCAGCAACAGCCAAAGAGATCAAAGCCTGAGGAAAAGGAACCATATATAGGAAAATATTTTTAGCAACTCTTTTTTGTGGTGGTAAAGTAGTGGAAATTGAGGGGAAGCCCAATCTATTGAGGAATGACTAAAGAAATTGTGGTATATGGAATACCATTGTGCTGTAAGAAATGATGAGCAGGATGGTTTTAGAAAAAGTTGGGAAGACTTGCAGGAACTGATGCAAAGGGGAGTGAACAGGATCAGAATAATCTAGTAACGACCATATTGTAAAGACAAAAAAACTCTGGAACACTTAGTAACTGATGAATTCTGATCTTGAAAGCCCAGGGACCAACAACAATTCCAAGACCTTAAATTGAAACATGCTCTCTACCTCCAAACAGAGAATGGATAGCCTCAGAGAGTAGATTGAAGCACATTTTCTTCTCCCTCTCTTCCTTCCTTCTCTTCTTTTTAAAAGTGTGTGTGTGTGTGTGTGTGTGTGTGAGAAAGAGAGAGAGAGAGAGAGAGAGAGAGAGAGAGAGAGAGAGAGAGAGAGAGAGAGAGAGAGAGAGAGAGAGAGAGGAGACAGGGGGCCTAATGTAGAAGTTTGTTTTGCTTGACCATGTTTTTGTAAAGGGTTTTATTTTTTCTTGCTTTTACAATGCCTCCCCCAATTTGGGAAGAGGGGCGGAAAGAGAGAAAGAATTTGAAAATAAAATAAAATAAAAAATTTTAAAAGGATCACATTGTATAATGCAAGTCATGCCTTCCTATATACTTTTCTAGTTCCTGGGTTTGGTTCTTGGTTTAGTGGGATAATCTGAAGTGGGATTCCCCCCACCCCCCCCCCCCCCCTTGTACTTCCATCAATTTATCACATGGCAGCTTTTTTTTTATGGAGCCAAAAGGAACCACCTCTAGATTTAGCTCAGTTCTGTCATTTTACAGACTCTCAGGAGGCAGCTATGACTTGGTCAAGGTCACATAAAATATCAGCATTTAGATACCATCATTATGTCCCTCTTATATTCATCTGTAAAATGGAACTATTTATACTCAAGACATTTCTAGGTTGTCTTGAGAAAAAAAAAACTCATCCCAGAATCTGGATTACTTTAGAAATGGGAATGGGGCATTTAGGTGGCACAGTGGAGACAGAACTAGCCCTGAAGACAGGAGGACCTGAGTTCAAATCTGGTCACAGACACTTAATATTTACTTAGCTGTGTGACTTTGGGCAAGCCACTTAACCCCATTCCCTTGCAAAAAGTAAAAAAAATTAAAAACAAAAAGATAGTAGACGGAATTAACAAAAAAATACAAAACAAAGAAGAAATGAAAGTGAATGTCATTAAGTAGGTCTTGGGAGCCCCTTGATGTGGTCTCAAGGACAGAGTACAGGACTTCAAGTGAAGACCCCAGATTCTAGAACTGGGTTTCTGGTGCCACAGAAAGAGCATAACCGAGACCCTTCTTGGTTGTATTACCTGAGACAAATCATGTCTCTCATCTTTTGTTCCCTAGTCTATAAAATGAGATAATACTTAAATAGCTTCCTACCTCTCAAGGTGATTGGGAAAAAAAAGCACTTTTAATATTTTAAAATGCTATAGAAAAGTATGAGTTGTTTTTATTATTATAACCAGAGGTGGTACAGGCTTTGGACTTGGATCAGAAGTCAGAGGACTTGGGTTCAAATCATACCTTTAATATTTACTATCTGAAAGATGTAGAGTAGATAAAGTACTGAACTTCAAATGAGGAAGAGCTGAGTTCTAACTCAGCCTCAAACATTAGTACTGTGATGTTGGGCAAGTCATTTAATATTGATAAAATGTGGGTAATAACAGCTTCTGCCCCAGGAGAAAAATATTTGTTAAGCCCTCTGTGAACTTTAAAAGAAAACTTGTTGTGTTGTGACTGTCATTATTGCCACCTGTGTGACATTGGACAAATGGCTTAATCTTCCTTAGATATGTTTGCTCATCTGTAAAAAGATAAGATTGGACACTCGGACATCTAAATCCTTTCCAGCTCAAAATCTCTTGCCCTTCTACTCTTTCACAATCCTTCCAGGGATATTCTTTTTCCATCTCAGATGTCTATCTCAGTCTTCCCTTCCCCCCCAAACCAGCCTAGGTCCCAACTGTGAAGAGCAGTGGGGTGGAGATGGGAGTGAGTCTGAGGACTCCCTCTGCTCTACCTCCTCCCTGCCCATCATCCTAGGACCTGATAACAGGTACTCTCCATCTTTGAGTATGACCTGAGCAGATGTGGCCTGGAGAGGTTTCTTTGTCCCTGCAGCAACTCCCTCCCCTCCCTCCATGTTACACACCTCCCCCATCCTCATGAGGGACCAGAATGAACAGGAGTCATTAAATTAATTAGCTCTAATTCTTGGAGGAGAGTAGAATCAAGGAAAAGGACTTCAGAGAGAGCAGAGGAAGGTCTTTAAAGGAGACCTCTGTCTTTTGTCTCAGGAGGCAGCTTTGACTTGCTCAAGGTTACCCAGCACATAAGCATTTAGATACCACCAGTAGGTCTCTCTTATACCCATCTGTAAAATGGAACTACTTACATTCAAGGCATTTCTAGGATATCATGACAAACAACTCATTCCAAACCCTGGGTTACTATAGAAATGTGAATGAATGTTATTAAATAGATCCTAGGAGCCCCTTGGGCGGTTCCATGAAGAGAACACAAAAGCTGTAATTATTCCTTGGACCAATAGGTTTAATAAATTGGTTGGCCTGGGTCTAGGACAAGAACTGGGGAAAGATGAGAATAATTTTCAGAGCTAGGGGCTCAGGGAAAGTAGCTTTATTAAGGCTTCCTAGGTTTCCAAAATACTTTCGCCATGGGACATCTTGGTGGTGCAATGGATCATCAGGGATAGAGGCAGGAAGACCTGAGTTCAAATTCTACCTCAGAGAATTACTATTTGTGTAACCCTGGGCAAATTATGTCACCTCTGTTTGCCTCAGTTTCCTCAACTGTAAAATGGGGTCAGTGATAGTACCTATTTCCCAGGATTGTCATGGGGCTCACATGAGATATTACTTTACAAAGTACTTAAATCACCCCCTAGAAAACAGCATGTAGGAAGTGTTAGCTACAGCCATAGGTAGTACGAGGATTACTACCCTCATTTTCCAGACCCATAGAAGTAAGTAGTTTTCCATGATCACACATAGATTAGATCATAGTCAAGACCTATACCCAGATCCTTTTCAGTTCCCCATTCCAGCCCCCAAGTCTAGAGCACCTTACCCCTTAGCCCTTCCCTCAGAAGGATCCAGTGAGGCAGGAAAAGGCATATGGAATATAATTAAGAGCCTTAGGGTGAGTGTCAGGAATCTGAGTTTGAATCTGAGCACTCCCACTAAGTAGCTATTTGACTTTGGGCAGGTCACTCCTGGGCCTCATTTTCTTCATCTTCAAAATGGGTATTAATAATATCTAGAGTATCTATCTTACAGCTAGGTAGATAGAGTGCTGTCTGGAAATGGCAAAATTCATCTTCCTGAGTTCAAATCTGATCTCAGACACTTTCTAGCTCTGTGACCCTGAGCAAGTCACTTAATCCTGTTTGCCTCAGCTGTAAAATGAGTCGGAGAAGGAAATGGCAAACTGCTCCAATATCTTTGCTGGAACCTAAAATGGGTTGATGTAGAGTCAGATATAACTGAAACGATTAAAAAACATGACTTACCTCCCCAGGTTGTTGAGAGACTCCTATGAGAAAGTAGGCTTTAAAAATTCCAAAGTGCTATACAAGGCATCCCAAAAGCCTTAATTTTAAGCTTAAAATAGCACTAAAACTTTTGGAACACACTGTTTGATGTCAGATATCATGATGTCATCAGGGTAAGATTTGGAGCCTCTGAGGGAGTTGGGAAGGTTTCCAGGATGGGATGAGGAACACATTGAATTTGACTTAGGAAGAATAGCTTCACTAAGAGTGGGAGGCTCATTCCCAGAGGTTTGACCACAAGGGGATAGATTGTTTTTAGGCACAGTCACTCATGAAAATGGTTCCTCCTAAGGCATGGTGTTGCAATCAGTGTCAGCAGAAGGAGTGATAATCACTCTGGAGTGAAATATTGGAGTAAGTATCAGCCATCCCTTCCTATTCTCTGTTCTCTACATATTGGATAAGCAGGATGTCTCTGACCTCTAAGCTGTTGATAAAGATGGGGAGCAGAATGAGGACAGGACAAAATGTTTGGATTGATTGCGTCATGCCAGGGAGGAAAACCAGTGTGAGTTTTGGTTTCAGTGTTACCATAGTGAGGAGGTGTGAAAACAGCCAAGAATGGCTTTAGGAACTGTGAGGAAGAGCAGATGTGGCACCAATGTAGACTTTAAATTAGAGTATCATGAAATATTGTCATCTCAGAGCTAGAAGGGACCTCAGAGGCCAACCCAACTCATACCTGAACAAGAGCCCTCTTTATAATGAATCTGACCAGTAGTCGTCTAACCTTCTCTTGAAGACCTCTGGTGATGGGCCACTCACTACCTCACCATACTCTTGAATAAAAGCATAAATTTAGAGTAAAAAGGGGTTTCACCATCATCTAATATATAAAATACACACACACACACACACATATATGTATATATATACATATATATATGTATATATATATGAATACACACACATACACACACATATATATTCCTTTTATAGATGAGGAAGCTGAGAACCAGGGAGAAGGAAGTGACTTGTCCAAGGTCATCCAAATAGAAAATGATGGAACCAGTATTTGAATCCTGATCCTCTGATTCCCAAATTCCAATGCTCTTCTATTTAATGTGCCACAAAGTTTTTCATTATTTCAATCCTGACATTGCCTCTTGGCAACCTTAGCCCACCTCTCTCTCCTCTGGGACTGAACAGAATGAGCTTTAAATCTTCCTTCCAGGTGAAAGCTCTGGACATCTAACCTGTGCTCCCAATTTTTCCTCAGGCTAAACTTCCTTGGTCCCTCCAACCAGTCCAAGTGACATGGATCTTGTGACATGGGGACTCTTGATGGAAAACTTCCTCCACTTTAGATTTTTCTGCTGCTCTGTCCATCCTTTTGTTCAGGTCCTGTTTACTGCCTTCTGCTGGCCTCAAAAACATTTTTCTAAGTTCTCACCAAATAAAAATTCAATGGAGTCAAGAAAAAAGGAGACCAATGTTAATTGACTTCAGACCTCTATGGATGGCTGGACCAAAGAGCAGTTAGTTCTGGCTTGGAGTGAATGTAAAAGCTACCCAAGTTGGGGACCCTGGGGATGCCATGGGATGTTTGCCTAGTCAAATTGACTGCTTGCTCTCCCCTACCTCCTCTTCCTATCCTTTTTCCTCCATGTCCAGAGGGCCTGGAGCCAAAGAGACAGAAAGAGAAGGAATTCCAGATGCTCTGGATTGGACCAGGTTCTCTAGAGAGCCATCTGGTTCTTTTCTGAGAATCCAAGAATGCAAACTTCATTGTCTCCCAGTGCATCTGGAAGAGGGTGGGTGTTTCTTTCAAGAAAGGAAGTCACAGATTCTTAGACTATTTGAGCTGGAGGCAATCTTGAAACACTGGTCATGTTTAGATTGTGTGAACTGTAACAAAGTCTTAGAACAAAGATTGTTAGGGCAGGAAGAGCCTTAGCAATCATTTCAGGATCATTTCCTTATTTAAAAGAGAGGAAACTGAGATCCAAAGGGGGGGGGGGAATGTGCTTTGACCAAAGTCTCCCCGAGGGCTGGTGGCAGTACCAAGACGTGACTAGTATTCCGTAGCCCCACATCTGTCAGGTTGTTCTTTAGCACCATTTTTGGGTAAGGTAGTATGATGGCTTGAATAAACTCTGATAGAAGAAAATAAGAGGAGACTTTTCAGTTGGGGAGGAATGACTTTCAACCCCAGCTCTAGCTAAATATGGTAGTACCCTCACTCTTTGAGTATCAATCACTCATAGCTAGGCATCCTTTTGGGAATCATTGACTTAGGGTCATGATTGAGGTCATTATTGATGCTTGCTATAATTCACATGGGTTAGCTGCCTCCAATTATATCCCACTCTAGGAAGATTCCCCAGAGGATCTCTAGACCAATTTCCATTATTTTATAGAGAGGTTAACTAGACCCAGTTAGATTAAATGACAAGTGCTCAAGATCACATAAGTAGTAAGTGCCAGAAGTAGGATTTGAACTCATGTTCCCTGACTTCAGAGCCAGAAGATCTTTCTACTGTGCCATTCTGAGAACTTCTGTTAGTGACCCCAACCAGTGCTGTGTTCTTCTCCATACCCCAAAATGAGTGTTTCTTTAAGAGGAGGAGAGGGCCTTGGAACTACGTCTCTAACAAGAGAGATAAACTGCATTGAAGCAATCATACTCTTTCAATAATAATGATAACTGAGATTTATTCAGTGTTTTAAGGTTTACAAAGTGATTTATATCAATGTCATCTAATCATCACAATGATCCTGAAATGTTATTTTATTAATATTACTTGCAATTTATAGATGAGGAATTTGAATATATAAGAGATTAAATGACTTTTCTCAGGTCACATAGTAGTCTGAAGTCAGTCAAAAATATTTATTAATGTTTAATTGATTAAGGTCAATTAGACTGCAAAGTAGATAGAATACCAGATCTGAAGGAAGGCCAGAGTTCAAATATGACTTCAGATGTTAACTAACTGTGTGACCCTGGGCAAGTCACTTAACCCTGTTTGTCTCAGTTTCCTCATCTGTAAGAAAAAATGGTAAACCACTGGTATCTTTGCCAAGAAAATCTCAAATGGGGTCACAAAGCATTAGGCAAGATTAAACAATAACGGGGGCAGCTAGGTGGTGCAGTGAATGGAGCACTGGCCTTGGAGTCAGGAGTACCTGGGTTCAAATCCGACCTCAGACACTTGATAATTACCTAGCCGTGTGGCCTTGGGCAAGCCACTTAACCCCATTGCCTTGAAAAATCTAAAAAAAAAAGATTAAACAATAACGACAATTAATGGGAAGAAACTAAGAAACTTGTGGCAGAAAGACAAACCACTAGGCTATTGTAATAGTTAAGTGTGAGGGGATAAAGGCATGTACCAGGGTGGTAGTAATATCAGAAGAAAAAAGAAGGCATACATTCCCCAACTGACAAATGGGTCAAAGGATATGCAAAGGCAATTTACAGATGAGGAGATCAAAGCAATCCACAGTCACATGAAAAATTGTTCTAAATCATTACTTATTAGAGAAATGCAAATTAAAGCTTCTCTGAGGTACCACCCCACACCTCTAAGACTGGCCAATATGACCAGAAAGGATAACGATCATTGTTAGAAGGGTTGTGGGAAATCTGGGACACTATTAGATTGTTGGTGGAGCTGTGAACTCATCCAACCTTTCTGGAGAGAAATTTGGAACTACACCCAAAGGGCAACAAAAATGTGCATACCCTTTGATCCAGCAATACCACTGCTGGGTCTATACCCTGAAGAGATGAGGAAAAAGGGTAAAAACATCACTTGTACAAAAATATACATAGCAGCCCTGTTTGTAGTGGCAAAGAATTGGAAATCAAGTAAATGTCCTTCAATTGGGGAATGGCTTAACAAACTGTGGTATATGTATGTCATGGAACACTATTGTTCTATTAGAAACCAGGAAGGATGGGATTTCAGGGAAGCCTGGAAGGATTTGCATGAACTGATGATGCTGAGTGAGATGAGCAGAACCAGAAAAACACTGTCCACCCTAACAGCAACATGGGAGTGATGTTCAACCTTGATGGGCTTGCTCATTCCATCAGTGCAACAACCAGGGACAATTTGGGGCTGTCTGCAATGGAGAATACCATCTGTATCCAGAGAAAGAATTATGGAGTTTGAACAAAGACCAAAGACTATTACCTTCAATTTAGGAAAAAACCTGATATCTTATTGTCTGATCTTGCTATCTGTCATACTTTATGTTTCTTCCTTAAGGATTATGATTTCTCTCTCATCATATTCAATTTGGATCAATGTATACCATGGAAACAATGTAAAGACTGACAAATTGCCTTCTGTGGGGAGTGGGGGGAGGGAAGTAAGATTAGGGGGAAAATTGTAAAACTCAAAATAATTAAAATATTTAATGTAAAAATAAAAAATAAAATGCTTTTGCAAAAAGAAAAAAGAAGGCATAGACAAAAGGTATTGGCAATTGGAAATTCAGTATGGGGGGATGAGAGAGAGTGAGGAGGGTTATTGAAGTAGGTGACTGGAAAATGATGGTGCTCTTAATGGGGAAGTTAGGAAGAGGAGAGGAGTTAAGGGGGAAAATGATGAATTTAGTTTTGGATATGTTAAGTTGTCTATGGGACATTCAGTTTGAGGTGTCTAATAGGGAGTTGGAAACATAGCACTATTGGTCAGCCCTACCTAGATAAATAGATTTAAGTCATTGGCACAGAGAAGAAAGTTGACTCTGATGCAATCGATGAGATCACCAAGTGAAGGACAGAAGGCTCAGACTATGTGTGACTTGGAAAAAAATATTTCATAGTAGAGAATAACAGTCAATTAAATGGGGAAAGAAGCAGAAAAGAAAAGTGAAGGAGAAGAGAGCAATCTACAGTGTCAAAGTCTACAGAGACATCAAGAAGGATGAAGACCAGTAACAGGTCATTGATTTGGTGATTAAGAGATGATGAATAGCACTGAAGAGAGTAGCTTCGGATCATAGATGAAGTTGGAACCCGGATTATAGAAAGTTATGAAGAGAAAGGGAAATAATTGGAAGCAGCTTGAATATAAAAGGGAAGAGAGATCTGGGATAATAACTAAGAGAGAAATGGATGGATCAAGCAAGACTTTTTTTGAGAACTGGAGAGACATGATTGTGTTTGTAGGCAATGGGGAAGCAGTAGTAGAACCAGAAATTGAAGGTAAATGAAAGAATTGGGGGGGAGGTAAAGAGTCAATCTGCTAGAAAATGAAATGCAATAGGATCACTCGTACAAGTGAAGGGGTTTGCTTTGGCTAGAAGGACCACTTTGTTCTGTAAAACAGGGTGAAGGAGGGGGAAGTTAGGTGGTGCAGTGGATAAAGCACGGGCCCTGGAGTCAGGAGTACCTGGGTTCAAATCCGGTCTCAGACACTTAATAATTATCTAGCTGTGTGGCCTTGGGCAAGCCACTTAACCCCATTTGCCTTGCAAAAACCTAAAAAAAACAGGGTGAAGGAGATAGTGGCAAAAAGCATCTGGGTGATATGAGATGAAGGAGGAAAAAAACAATTTAAATCCTGGTCTTCAATATGAATAAGTGTCAGAGTTATGTCTGTCTCTCGGTCATTACAATCTGATTGGCAATGGACATGTCACAGAGATAGGCCCTGCCCTCCAATGAATCTGTGTGGGAAAGACCCAAAGAGGGGGTCAACCAACCAATAAGCATTTATTAAGATCTATTATGTCCCAGGAACTGGAGACATAAAATGAGTCCTTGTCCTCAAGGTGCTGACATCCTAACAGAAGACAACATGGGCACATATAATTATACAGAAAACACATACAGTGTACCCTTAGGAAGGCAAGAGAAGCTTAGGGGGGAGGAATTTAGGAAAAACCTCATGAAGAAAGTATGACTTGTTCTTTTTTTTTTAATTTTATTTTTTTTAATTTATTTTTTATTCTCATTTTGTAAAATTTTTTTTACATTAATAAAATATTCTTGTTTACAAGTAAACAAAATACCCCTCCTCCCCCATGAATATAGATAGACTTGCTTGGGCGAAAAAAGTAAAGGGGAGAGAAAAAAATTAAAATAAAAAAATAATAGTAACAATTGTAGGTATGGCCAGGTGGCGCAATGGACGAAGCACCAGCCCTGGAGCCACGAGCACCATATCCAGCCTCATAAACCCAACAATCACCCAGCCGTGTGACATGCAAGCCACCCGATCCTCACGGCCCTGCAAAAACCAAAAAAAAGAAAGAAAAAAAGACCCAAAATAAAATAAAATAGTAATAATAGTAGGGGTGGCTGGGTGGCAGACAGAGCATTGGCCCTTGAGCCAGGAGCACCTGGGTCCAAATCCAGCCCCAGACACCCAAAGATCACCCTGCTATGTGGCCCCAGGCAGGCCATCCAGCCCCACTTGCCCTGCACCCTCGCCCAAATAATAACAAAAAATGTGCTTGAGTCTTTGTTCCAACACCAACAACTCTGTCATGGGTGGATCACATTCTTTATGATAAGTCCATCACAAAAGTTATTTCCATATTTTTCCACCCTTGCCATTGCTGATCGCAACTCCCTCCTTTCTTATTTCTCCACTACCATGTACTCTATTTTCTCTCTCCTTTCACTCTGACTCTGCTGTAGGGTAGCTGAGTGGCGAAGCAGACAGATCCCTGGTCCTGGGGCCAAGAAGCCCTGAGCCCCCATACCACCCCTTAGGCCCAGAATCCACCTGGCCCTGTGGTCCTGGGCAGGCCTTCCAATCCCAGCCCCTTGCAAGAAGTAAGAAAGAAAATGTGTTATATCTGGCCACTCTCGCCGCATGGTCCAACCTCTCCTCCTTTATTCACATCCCCACCCCTTCCCCCTGCTCCCTGCTCCTTCTTACTCCAGATATCTATACCCCATTGAGTATATATGCTGTTTCCTCTCCTAGCCATCTCTGATGAGAGCAAAGGTTCCCTCATTTCCCCTTGCCTCCCCACTTCCATATCATTGCAATAGCTCATTGTAATAAAAAAAAAAAACTTATGTGAAATATCTTGGACTATTCCCTCTCTCCTTTTTCTTTCTCCCATTCCATTTCCCTTTTTTTCTATTGACTCCATTTTACACCATATTTTATCTTCGAATTCAGCTTTCTCCTGTGCTTCAACTATAAAAGCTCTCTCTACCTGCTCTATTAACTGAGAAGGTTCATATGAGTATTATCAGTGTCATTTTTCTATGCAGGAATACATGCAGTTCATTCTCATTAAGTCCCTCATATTTCCCCCCTCTCCTCCAATCTCCATGCTTCACCTGAGTCCTGTATCTGAAGATCAAACCTTCTGTTCAGCTCTGGCCATTCCAAAAGGAACATTTGAAATTCCCCTGGTTCATTGAAAGTCCATCTTTTTCCCTGGAAGAGGACATTCAGCCTTGCTGGGTAGTTCATTCTTGGCTGCATTCTAAGCTCTTTTGCCTTCTGGTATATTGTATTCCAAGCCCTGCGAGCTTCCAATGTAGGTGCTGCTAAGTCCTGTGTGATCCTGACTGCAGCTCCACGATATTTGAACTGTGTCCTTCTGGCTGCTTGTAATATTTTCTCTTTGACTTGGGAGTTCTGGAACTTGGCTATAATATTCCTAGAGGTTGGTTTTTTGGGATCTCTTTTTCTGAGGGATTGGTGGATTCTCTCCATTTCTATTTTGCCCTCTGCTTCTAGAATATCAGGGCAATTTTCCTGTAGTAATTCTTTGAAAATGATGCCAAGGCTCTTTTCCTGATCATGACTTTCAGGTATTCCAATAATTTTTAAATTATCTTTCCTAAGTCTGTTTTCCATATCAGTTGTTTTTTCAATGAGATATTTCACATTTTCTTCTAATTTTTCATTTTTTTGGTTTTGAAGTATTGATTCCTGATTTCTGGTAAATTCATCAATCTCCCTGAATTCTATTCTTTGTCTGAAGGATTTGTTCTCCTCAGAGAGTTTTCTTATCTCTTTTTCCATCTGGCCAATTTTACTTTTTAAAGCATTCTTCTCCTCAATAACTTTTTGAACTGTTTTATCCATTTGACCTAAGCTGGTTTTTAGCATGCTATTTTCTTCAGCATTTTTTTTGGATTTCTTTGACTAAGCTGCTGACTTCATTTTCATGTTTTTCCTGCATCTCTCTCCTTTCTTTTCCCAGTTTTTCTTCCAACTCCCTCATTTGATTTTCAAAGTCTTTTTTTGAGCTCTGTCATAGCTTGAGCCCAATTTCTGTTTTTCTTGGAGTCTTTAGATGCAGGAGCTTGTGCTTCCTCATCTTCAGACTGAGTATTTTGATCCTTCTTGGGCTCATTTGCAAAATATTTCTCAAGAGTCTTCCTTTTGTTTCTTTGCTTGCTCATTTTTCCAGCCTGGGCCTGGTTTGGGGGTGCTTCCTGAACTTTTGGGACACTCCCACAAGGGTCTCAGTGTGTGAGGCTCTGTCCTCCCTCCTGGTCTGTGAATGACCATAAGCACCTCCCTCTGCCACGGGGCTGAGGTGGTGGGGGAGCTGCTGTTCTATGGGGGGCCTAGACTGCGATCAGGATCTGAATGTGGTCAGAGCCCCAGAGTCCTGTTCCAGGGGCAGAGGACAGAGCTCTGCAGTCTTTCTCTCTTCACTCCCCTCCCTCAGCTCAATGGGCTCATGTCCTGGTGGCTCCTGCTTACCTGCTCCGCCTGCTTCTGTTTCCGGATCTGGGCTGCAGAAAGACCATGCTGCTGGCTGTGTGTCCTGAGGGCTGGGCTCCATGTGCTCACTCTGGCAGAGGTCCCCCGCTGTTCCCCCACTTTGTGCTCAGTGCTCCTCTGGGTGCAGCTCAGGAGACTTCCCCGCTGCTGTGAGCTGAGACTCCCAGCACCCTGGGGCTGCCTCTGGGAGGCTGAAGTTCTTTGGCTCTGGCGAGCCACCTCTCTGGTGGGCTGCCCCTCCGACCCCGGGGAGCAGAGCCTTTCTGCTCTTTTCCAGGTTACCTTGAGTAGGAAAACTGCCTCACTGGGTCCCTTTGTGGGTTCTGTCTCTCGAAAGTTTAGTTAGAGTCCTTAGCTGATGAATTTTATCAGAGAGCTCCTAAGACTCGATCCCTTCTTGTTGCCATCTTCGAAAGTATGACTTGTTCTAACTTGAATCTTGAAGGATGAATGAGAAGCAGAGGAAAGGTGGGAGAAATTTCAAGTCATTTTGGGGGAGTACAAGTCACTTTCTTTCTCAGAGTCTACTCAGTAAAATGAGAAGCCTTGACCAAATAATTGCTCAGGTTCCCCTTCACTTCTTATGTCTATGATCTTATGTTTGAGCAATAAATCAGAAAGCAAGAACATATGACTGCCTCAAGATTTCTTTCCCAACAGATCACTAATGAACACTTGCAACAGGGCCTATGGTCTTACCATGACCTATAAAAGTCAAAGAAAAAAATGATGCTGAGTCTTTATTTCCTACAAAGACTATATAAGATTCTCCGTTGCCACTCTTGGGAAGTTTATTTCAGAAGCTCCAAAAAGATACCTATGACTAACATCCCTTTTCTTACTTCTAAGGGGGCATTTAACTGATCCTATGAAACTTCTTACTTGCTTTATTCTTAAAGCCTTTTGTTTTGCTGCTGATCTAAAGCCTGCCCGAGTCCGAGTGTGATTTAATCTTACCATCTGATCATTTGCTCCACATCAAATAAATGCTGGTAAACTGAGCTGGGAGGAATTGCAAAGCCCTGCCCATTGGGCATACCACAAGTTTATATTATCAACTAGGCTCTCACTGCAGAAAGGCAAGCATTCTATTATTTCATAATGGATTTCCTCTCCCACTCTCCATAGGGGCTACTGGAAATCTCATTCCTCCTCAAATCTTCAAAGCTTGGCTAATATGTTGCTATTCAAAGATAATTCCCTTTGGTCAGCTAGGTGGCGCAGTGGGTAGAGCACTGGCCCTGGAGTCAGGACAGCCTGAGTTCAAGTCTAACCTCAGACATTTAATCATTACGTAGCTGTGTGGCCTTGGGCAAGTCACTTAACCCCATTGCCTTGCAAAAATAAAGATAGTTCCCTATCCTCCTCCTCCTCTTTTTCTTCCTCTTCCTCCAATACCCTCCTTATTGTCAGCTGCCTGTCTTCCAGGTCCTGGAATCTCCTAAAGATGAAACTCAAATCCTATTTTTGATAAGTGGCCCTTCCCATTGTCCCAGTACCTAGTGCCCTCCCCTCTGAGATCACCTTCCAGGAAGGGACTGTTTTTGCTTTTCTTTGCATCCACATTGATTAGCACCATGTCTGGTCCATAGTAGGACCTTAATGCTTGTAAGACCAGCTGACCAATGACCTGATAGCAAGCCTAAAACTCCTTTACTTATAGGGAATAACTTATATGCTAAGAGGGTCTATCAGGTTCAGGAACTCAATGGACCTCATGGCTCATGCCATTTCCATCTGTACTGTTTTATATGCTGTATTCATTCTGCCCAAATTCACATGTTCATAATGCGTTGTGCCCCTTTGCCCTTTAGAATGTAAGCTTCTTGAAGGCAGGGGCTGTTTTGCTTCTGTCTCTGTATTCTGGATGATAGGAGGCACTTAATAAAGACTTGTTGGTTGATTGATTTACAGAGAAGTTTAGTCCCTGTTTTCAGGCCACAGAGATAAGAGCTGGGACCTGGAGCTGGAATGAACAGAGGTCTTTTCAATCCCTGGTCCATAACCATAGCTCTGTAACATTTATAGGATCCTCAAAGACCACTCAATGCAGTCCCTTCATTTTACAGATAAGGAAAGTGAGACCAGGGCATTTAAACAGCTTGTCCAAGATCTCACAGATCGTAACAGAGTCAAAACCCAGATTTTCCAACTTGAAAGCAGTATTCTTTCTGAAGATAATATTTGTAATGAGCTTAGATTAATGTCTAACACATGGTAAGCCCTTCTCCCCAATCCCCCCTTCCCTTTCTAATGTTCCATATGTCTCCCCCTATAATGAATGGAGCTGGGTTTTTAAAGGTCTTTTCCAGCCCTAGTTCTCTAGGATCGAAGAACCATGGGCAGGATGGAACAGCATGGCAGAGACATCACTTCTGAGCCCATCCCTCTCCTCCCTGCTTACATCAATAATTTCTGTCTCAACCTTTTATTTGACCAGGGGCAGAGGGCAGGGTCCTCAGAATAGAGTCAGGCAGTTGGGAGGGGGCCAGGTCTGGATAAGACTTTCATCTCCCTCTTTTGATGACAGCTGGGACTCCCTTCCCTCCCAACAGCCCTGCCTTTCTCTTTTCATGAGCATTTCATTATCACCTGCAGACGGGGGTGGTGACAGCTGCTTCAGGGGCCCTGGATCTCAGACACCTCCTCATCTGCTTCTTGGCTGGCACTCACCTCCAGCCCCACCCCCATCTCCCACCACTCCATCCCAGCCCACCTTCCCCTGCTCCCTCTGAATTCCCCCACTCTGCCCCCACCTCCTGCCTCTGGGGTCAGCATCATCCACTTCTTTTCACTTCAAGTCCCAGACTTGGCTCCCTCCCAGACCAGGTCCCTTGATATGGTTGCTAAGTGGAAAGTTGATGTGTCCTGCATAGCTAATTCTCAGACCCTCACGCCCACTGACTAGCTCTGGCTCTGGCTCTGGTTCACCCCACTCCATTCTCCCCACCCAATCTTAATGTTCCCATGGTAACATGGTGATGGAGACTGTCACAACCGCAGGGAGAGCTGGGACAATCACACACTGTGCTCCTCTTCCCATCTTGGTTACTAGTGTTGTTGGACTCTCCTGAGATCATCTGGTGATAATTGGTTTATGGAAATAACCCAGGGGCCTGCCAGGAAGAAGGCACACCAAGCTCTCCATTAAAAGGAGAGCTTTCTCCAAAGAGCTTCTCTCCTCTTCCCTCACCCAACCCCCTAAACCTGTCCTCCCATGACACAATCCCCATCTACATGAAAATGAGAATTGTTCAAAGAATAGGGAGGGGGGAGAAGGAGAGAAGAAGAAAAGAAAAGAAATAGTGTGGGAGGGGAATGAGGAGAGAGATAAAGAAAGTATGGTAGAAATTCCTCCCCCTCCCCAACAATGAGCAGGTGTTCCACCTGTTGGATCAGGGCATCTCTTTTCTCTCAAATCTCCTCGTTCCCAAGGTGATTATTGCTATAGCAATCAAGGTAATTGCCCCCACAAACCAATCTGCAAGTCTCTCTACCCAGCCATTTCCTCTGTGCTGCCGCATCCGTCCACCCATCCATCTGATCCTGTAGTAAGCTAGGCTACGTGGAACAGACAGGAGCAGAAGACATAGTCTTTGCCACCTGGTGGAATTCATAGTGGGCTGAGAGATCTCAGAGTCTCAGAACTGGGAAGAACTTAGGAAACATTAAATCATCAATCAATAAGCATTGCCAGGAGAGAGAACCAGCCCCTGCGGGGTTAATGAGGAGGAGGGCAGGAAAGGTTCCAGATAGAAAACAGCCCTTGAGCTGAGGAATCTCCATTTTAGGGTAAGAACAGGGGTTTGGACAACCAGGTCAAAGGCACCTGTATCAGAAAAAGAAATTGTCACTAGAACCCACCAGCTAAGTTGTCATACAAGGTGAGACCTCTCTAAGAAGGTAGAGAATATGTGCTACAGCTGTATGAGACAGAATATATGACTTAGCAGTCTTTTCTGCCTATTAATAGGATTAGGAAGAGGAGTTTGTCTTCAAGCTCCTATGTAAGTAGATATGGAGGGAACAGGGAAAGTAGGTAGGGGGCCATTCTTTCAGAGTCCTGGGCAATGGGTATTTTGTGAAACCAGGTTCAGAGATGAGCCTAGCACAAGAAAAGAAGGAACTGAATGTCCACAGAAGGTTAAAACCAGCCCTATTTGTCAATTGGTAGGAGCTTAAAAGTATTTATTGACAGATTGATGGGTTGGGAAAATGATTTTAGGCCAATTGTACAGGATGGAGAGAAATGAGATTCCAGACACGGTTAAGACTTCAGAGTTTAGGGAAAACTAGGTGGTGCAGTGGATAGAGCATGACCCTGGATACAGGTGGGCCTGAGTTCAAATTTGATCTCAGACACTTAATAATTGCCTAGCTGTATGATCTTGGGTAAATCGCTTAACCCCAGTGCTTTGCAAAAACAAACAAACAAAAAAGACTTCAGGGTTCAGAGTTTAAAGAGATACTCCTCTAATGCTGAAGGAGGAAATGTCCAAGCCTGTAATCCAGGAGAGGAATCTTTGGGTTCAAATAGAGAACCAAGTTACTCACCCATGGCTCCAGGGGTTCGGGCATGACCTAAGGTCATAGGGGAAATATTATCAGGATCCATAATCATAGAGAAGAATGGGAAATGGGAGGGCTGAGAATCTCAATAAACAGAGCATGATGCCAACCTTAATCTCTCTTGGATGAAGGGTCTAAGCATCTCCATTTAGCAGCTTACTGCTAAAGACTCACTGAGGCTGAGCATCCCATAGTCTGGGCCAGCAAAACCTATAGGATGTGATACTCTATGTCACTTTAGGATGAGCCGTCTCTCTCTAGAATCCCCTGCTTTTATCACTTGCCTACATTCCCCTTTCCTCTGATTTTCTAGTGCCTTTGCACAAATCTCCACTTTGTTATAGCTGAACTAGGAGGAAATGGGGAAGGAAAGAGGAAGATCAGAGCATCCTAAGGGATCACTTTTCGTGTTGGCAAAAGCCAGTCCATTGTCCTGGGAAGAGGGGGATAAAATTAGAAGAGAGTTGGAAACAGATCCTCTCTGATCTGGCATTGCCTCAGTTTCTCTCCTAAAGCCCTTGAGAATAATTACAGTTTTAAATGTATAAATCTAAATTTCTGTTGATGCTTTACTGTCTAAAATGTTTTCCTCCCAGTAATGTGGCAAGGTAGCGGGTGATCAAGAAACATTATTTTATACTTTATGAGAAATAAACTGCCATACGACAAGGAATGAGAAAAATAACTGTGTAAATAATGAAATCAGAAGCCAACCCCCTCCCAAAACCAAAAACGATGGGCAGACCATAAGCCCAGATATAGCAGTAGTCATGTGCTTGAGTAGACTCTTTGTGAGACCAAAAGAAAGAAAACTTCCCCAAACTTGTCCATAACATGCTTATGGTAAACCAGGGACAGGATGGGTAGGTATGGATGTTTTATAGCTAATATCTCATCATGCCTACATCACAACGAGATCATTACCTCTCAGATGACTAGAGATGTAAAAGACTTACTTAAGGTCTCACTGCTATAATGTATCTGTCACAGACAGGACTCAAGTCTAGATTTTCTGACCCCGAGTCCAGGATACTACACATGATACCTCACCTGTTTGTCACCCAAGTAAGGTTGTGCCGAGAGGGGAGAGGCAGGACCTGTTACCCATTCAGGTCTCAGTGGATGGCTGGTATGCTGAGGATCAGAAGGGAAGGAAATTTTTCTGGATTATGAAAGCCATCATTAAAACTTTTTTTGGGTTTTTTGAAAGGCAAACGAGGTTAAGTGGCTTGCCCAAGGCCACATAGCTAGAATTATTAAGTGTATGAGACCGGATTTGAACCCAGGTACTCCTGACTCCAGGGCTGGTGCTTTATCCACTACGCCACCTAGCCGCCCCCATTAAAACTTTCTTTACAAAAAATGATGTCCTTCGTTCTTGAGGAAGACCATGAAGAAGACCATCAGGAAGTGATGCCAGGACAAGAACATGGATTGGATTTGAGAGGGAGGGTGCTACGCGAAGTCACCAGCCTCACTTTCTCCTCTGGAGCTATCTTGGGTCCAGTGGCTAGATATGAACCAGGATGACTTGAGATGGCCCTGAATTTGAGGCACTCTTCCTTCCTCTAAGCCCAGTGTTCTATCCACTGTGCCACCTAGCTGCTGTATTTGACAGCTTTGACTAACACTAATTCTACCATCCAGTGATAAGGGATCTGTCCATGCCTAGCATCCCTGCAGAAAAAGCTGCATCTATCCTAAAAATCAGATGGTCAGAGGGGGACTGGACAGACTACTGAGGTACAACTGTCAGTGATCTTACAGCCACAAAACTGGAAGCAGCAAGACACTGCCCAGGAATGCCAGGCTGAGAGAAATGGTTGGGGTATAGCAGGCGAGACAGAAGGATGCAGTTTTGGAATTGTGTCTTCAGTAGCAGCAGTGGCAGCCCCCCACCTCTCTGCCCCTCTCTGGTGAAGGCTGTCAGCCCAGCAGGCATCACAGAGGGGCCAGGAACACCCTCCTCCTGCTGGGGTCTGCTCTTTGTCAGCATCATGGCTAGAACCAGTCACTGCAGGATGAAAGATGTGTGACTTTATAGAGATGCTTCTGCAAAGCTAGTGCTATCACCATCTTCCGTCTCCTGCTGCCCACCCCCCTGAAGGAACTTGGGAAAAGGAATAATAGACTGACTTCCATCTGGGCTTATGTGACTCCCCTCCCCCTTCCCCCGTGCAAGACTTCTTCCTCCTGTTATACCCATCTGAGCTCTAGCCTCAAGTGAGAATAGTAATACTGATAATAGTCATAGCCATCATTTCTATTATCATGTGATCAACAACCCCTGGAAAGTAGATGCTATTAATCATCTCCATCTTACAGGTGAAGAAACTAAGGGAAATAGAGGTTAAGTGACTTGTCCAGGGTCATGTAGTCAGTATATGTCTGAGGTAGGATTTGAATTCAAGGCTTCCTGACTCCAGGTCTGACCTATCTATTGCATCACCTTGCTGCCCTAAGTGGGGCAAGCTCTTCCTCTGACCACCGGCCTTCTGTTTCCTGCTGCCTGTGTCCCCTGAGGAGAGGCTGCTATCTGGACTTTCTTCTGAGCTAGCTTAGCTTACCTCTGCCTCCTTCTGGTTCTTTTGGGGCTCCTCCTCCAGATCCTGCCCTCTAATGGTAGGTTCCCCAGAAATTTCTGCCTTGGACCCTCTCCTCACTCTGTACCGTTTCACTTGGTGATCTCATCAGCTCCCACAGATTGAATGACCATCTGCATGTTGATCATTCCCAGCTACGTCTATCTGCCCTTACCTCTCGGTTCACCTCCAATCTGCCTTTAAACATCTCAACCCGGATTCCAGTAAACCTCTTCAACTCACAAACTGAATTAATGAGCTTTCTTTCTAAACTCTCTCCCTGTCCTTAACTTCCCTATTACTATAGAGGTCGACAGCATCCTCCTAGTGTCTCAGGCCGGCAATCTAGGTGTCATCCTGGACTCCCTCATTACGCCTCACCTCCCTACATCCATTGAGCTGCCATAGCCTCTTGATTTCCCCTTTGCAACATCTTTAAATACAATCCCTCGTCTTTTGCAACGGCCTCTACTTGGGCACAATCTGCTATAGCTGCTGATGGATCTGCCCGCCTCAAGTCTTCTCTCACTTCAATCCATCTTTCTTTCAGTCACCAAAGAAATTTTCCTTACGTGTGAGTCCAAACTTGTCATCCCTTTACTCAAACTCCTTATCACCTCCTGGATCAAATACAAAACACTCTGTTTGGCCTTCAGAACCCTTTCCTGACCCACCTCCTCCTACCTATGTAGTCTTCTTATACTTTATTCCTTTGCCAAACACTCTTCAGTTCAGAGACATTTGCCTCCTTGCTATTCAGAGGACAAGGCATCTCTTCTCCTCTGCTTACCCCTCCTGCTTAACATTCTCTGCTTAATAGTCCTCATCTCTGTCTCTTGGCTTCTTTCAAGTCTCAATCAAAATCCCACCTTCTCCAGAAAGCCTTTCTCAATTCCTTTTAATTCTTAACCTTTCTCTTTGTTAATTATTTCCTATCCATCCTGCACATAGCTTGCTTGTACCTATTTATTTTGTTGTTGTTTCTCCTATTTATACAGTGAGCTCCCTGAGGACAAGGACTTCTTTTTGTATTTCCAACCCTTGGTGTAATGTTCACCCTTAGTAGGCATTTATAAATATTATATATATCCCATACATATAAATTTATAAATATAAAAAATAAATTTTTATTGACTGTCTCCTTGATGCATCCATCTCTGACCAACATTAGCCTGCAAATCCTGTTCCATGTTCTAAATGCATCTATGAACTTTCCCTGGGATCCATTTCAGGAAAGGGTCTTCTGTAGACATATTCTTGGAAGAATGAAGACACATAGAATGACATTTGTTTCAAAGCAGCTAGAAAGAAGAAGGACTCTACCTTGAATTGATCAGATTGCTTAAGAAAGTGACCAAGGATGGCTAATGTCGCCAAGCTCAACTCTCTGAGCTTGTCTCTGATAACGATACCTGAAGGCTTACTCTTTCTTCATTTCCAGGAAACTTAACTGAGGAAGGAATAAGGTACTGATCCATCAAGAAGTCTGTCATTCAATTGTCCTTTATTCTTTTCTAACAGTTCAATGTGAATGAATCCCACTTTCCTAACTAGACTAAGCACTGGAGTGACCAAAAAATGGCAAAAGGCAGTCCCTCCCCCCAAGGGAGCTTGCAATCTAAATGAGACAAACAAGTTGGTAGAGACAGAGAAGGGGAAGGAGAGACAGAGAGATAGACAGACAGAGATATCAAGAACCATCAAAAGATGGATGAGGTGGGTAAGGGGGTTGTCATGGAGAGCTTAGGGAAGAAAGATGGTGCAGTGGATCAAGTATGAGATTTGGAATCAGGAAGTCCCATCATCTTGAACTGAAATCTAGTCTCAGACCTGAGCAAGACTTGCCTGACCCTGAACAAGCCCCTGAACCTTGTTTGCTTCAGTTTCCTCATCTGTAAAAAAGTGAATTGGAGATGGAGGTGGCAAATTACTCTAGGATTTCTGCCAAGAAAATCTCAAATGGGGGCAACTAGGTAGAGCAGTAGATGGAGCACTCCTCTGAGTTCAAGAGGACTTGAGTTCAAATCTGGTCTCCGTCATTTAACCCTGATTACCTTGTGCCACTTCCTCTCCTCTCCCTTTCCCCCTCATTGTTCCAAAAGTACTTAAAAAAAGAAAGAAAAGAAAATCCCAAATTAGGTCAGGAAGAATCAGATATGATTCATATGACTTATCACAACATGGAGAGGTCACCAGAATAGAAACAGCCATCCTGGCTTCTTCTCTCCCAGATGCCCCTCCTTCCCTTCAAGCCTCCCTCTCCATCTCTCCCCAGTAATGAGAAACTCCCATTAAAAAACTGCAGCATGTCCACATTCTGGACTGCTGAGACATTCTGCTTGATAAGAACTGTGGGAACCCAGACCTCCCTCCAACTCTCACATGTGAATGTGGCCCTGGCAGGCCTTGATGCTTCACCCTGATGTGGAGGAGGAGGAGGAGGAGGAGGAGGAGGAGGAGGAGGAGGAGGAGGAGGAGGAGGAGGAGGAGGAGGAGGAGGAGGAGGAGGAGGAGATGTGTCTACAGGCCAAGGCAGGCTAAGGCCGAGATATTTTCTTTTTCTTCCCCTGATGTTAGGGTCTTCTTCAAGAATGAAGGACAAACAGCAACAACAACAACAACAAATTCTAGAGGAAATTAGAAAAGAGGTAAAGGCCTGGACCTTTCCGGAAAGAAACAGCAAGGAACACAGCTAGGTGAAACGGAGCCAGGCCTGATTTAGGAGCTTGAATCACTCAGATTAAGGGTGCTGGGATACTCAGAGCTCTCCCTTCCTTTATCCTCCTTAGCTATTTTCAAAATTGGATTCTCTATCCATAGTCATTTCCTGAATTCCCCAAATCACTTTACCTACTGACCCTGTGGAAATAAAACCTTTTGCTCTCATCATTATGTGTCCACAGTCTCATTTCCCATCTTGAATGGATTAACAGAGAAGCTATTGTTTTGTTTGTTGTTCTTCTTTTTCCTTTCTTCGACCCCTATACAGTGGGTCCTTTATAAATGTTTATTGACTCGAATTGGTCCATTCTGGCTTCCTACCCTTTGTAGGATGGTTTAGAGTCAGCACCAGTAGGTACCAGGTCATACATATGTGGATAGAGAACCATATGGGATGTTCTCCTTAATTCTGCCTCTTGGAATCCCTAGCATCCTTCAAAGTTCACTTCAAGTACTATTTCCTCCTTTGAATGAAATCTTGACTCATTCTCCCGGTTGTTGTGTTGTTTCAGCTCCTCCCAACTCTCCATGTCCTCATTTAGGGATTTTTTGGGCAAAGGTACTTGCTATTTTCTTCTTCAGCTCATTTCCAGATGAGAAAACAGAGGCAAGGATTTAATAACTTGCCCAGGGTCACGTAGCTAGACATTTTAAAATCAGATTTGCTCAGATCTATGGGCAATTAGATGACCCAGTGGGTAGACATCTACCCTGAAGTCAAGAAGGACCTGAGTTTAAATTCAACCTTAGACATTTACTAATTGTGTGACCTTGGGCAAGTCACTTATCCCTGATTGCCTCCTATCCATACTATCTCCAGGCATCCCAATTCCTCTCTGGTTACTGGACCCAGATGGTTGTGGAGGAGCAAGTGAGGGTGGTGACTTAACACAGTATCTCCTCTCTCAAATCCAATTTACATGCATATTATGGTATCACTTCCCTGATATTGTGGTCTTCTTTGAAAACAAAGGACAAACACCATCCATGCTAGATTGAATTTGGTCTTCCTGACTCTAGGGTCTGTACTCTATCCACAGCATCACCTAGTGACCCTTCTTCCTCTTTATGACTCCTCAAACAATTTAATACATACTTTTCATTTCCTTATCCATGTACATATTATATTTTTCCAGTAGAATGGAGACTCCCTGATGTTATCCAGAGTAGACACTTGATGCATGGTTGTCTATGGATTGATTAATAAATGATTGTATGAGAGACTACTGAGGAAAAGGGGCAAGGAAGAACTGGACATGGGGATCAGAAGACTCAGCTTTACAGGGGTAGAATAGATGGTTATGAGGGTCTGAAACCTTGACCCAAAACATATGCTCCCTTTGGGTTAGACAGATAGACTTGGTCTAACTCTGTGCTCCTTCTGGAACCAGAGTAACCCAGAGTCACATGGGAGCAGAAGGAGTACTTGAGAGTATGAGAGGAAGACTAGGGGACTAAATCAGAGATCAAAGGAAGTCAGGACAGAATGAGGAGGACAGGAGGTGGGGATGACAATGTGTAACAGGAGCCATCGGAAAACATGGAGCAGCCTCCTCTGTTCTTTAACGTCTAAGTAGACTGGCCAGAGTATTTCAAGGTGTAGTCTTGGTCTTGTACAAGCTCAAAAACTGCTCAAATCTCTTCAGCATGGATGCTATGTTAAAGGAACACAGGGCCACTGAGTCAGACTTTGGAAGCAACCAAAGAGAGATGATCTGTTCCAACCCCCTCATTTTACAGATTCGGAATCTGCAGCCTACCATTGGCAAGTTGCTTTAGGTTACCCAGGTAATAAATGGAAAGGCTGGGATGTGAAACACTTTCCTTTGACTCTAGTTCTACAATTATTCTACAACAAAAGACGTTCTCTTCCCTTGGCTCAGGTACAGGGACACAGACACAGACACACACACATACATACATACATACATACTCCTACTAATACCATTCAAAATCTGGTATTTGTGTTTTTTACTTTTCCCCTTCCTATCCCTGTAATCCAAGGACTTGTTATTCCAAGGATTCAGTATTCATCCCTCCAATAGCCCATCACAGCCCAGGTACTCACCCTTTGCTTTTCATATTATCTCCTAATGTTCTTTGTTCTCTTGTTCTCAACTTCTAGTATTTTAAGCATCCAATGTTCATACCTCTTATATGTAAGGATACCTTATGTCTATAAAATGTGTCTGTACCCCTAGTTCCCATTCTAGGATCCCTCCCACCCTCTACCTCCACCCCCCCCCCCCAGGTACTCACGCTACCACAAAGGCCAAGGGTTTGGAGCCATTCTTTCGAGAGGGTAGGTTGACAGCACCATGGAGTGTGATTGTGATGAGTTCCTTTTGGATTGATGCCAAGTGACCATAGGTGGTCTCTGAATGGCGGGAAGCTTCTTCGAGGGGCATGGGGGACTCTGCCACCTACCAGAATAGAGCCAGGAAAAAAGGATATTAATTTCAAAGTCAGTCCATTTCCATTCCAACTGGTTCCACACATACTCTTCTTACTGATTCTCTTCTTCCTTTAGGACCAAGTTTACTGTTGAGTTTTGACTTTAGCTGACCCCTCAGAATCAAAATTTCCCAAATGTTCCCCTTGTCAAAGAGAAAAAAAATAGTATATGTTGTAGGCACAGGCCTCTGGAAACAATTTTAATTAATCTATCATTCTTCTAATCTCAGCTTTATTCTACTTATGGAAAAAATTTCCAAACTGACAAGGTCTTCATTATTCCCTTGAAAATCTAACAAAAGTCATTTTGTAATTTCAATTTTTAGAATTTTGAACAAGGTTAATCTTTCACAAGATGAAAAAAACTACACACAGAGCTCAGCAGAAGGTAAAAAGTTCAGTTAACAGTTTACTTTGCCACTTAGAACAATCATTTTTAATTTTATAATTTAAAACTATAGTTTAAACAATGGGCTCTTGTTTTTTATTTTTACAATTATATGTTATGAAAGGTTTTCAACATTCATCCTCTTCAATATTTATAAATTAGACATTTTCTACCACCCTCTCTTCCCACCCCTCTCTCTCCTCGGTGGCAAACAATCTAACAAAAATTGGACATATACATTTGTTAAACAATGGTTTTAAAAATTTTCTTAAAATCATTCAATTCAGGCAGCTAGGTGGTATAGTGGATAGAGCACCAGCCTCGGAGTCAGGAGGATCTGAGTTCAAATCTGACCTCAGATACAAAATACTTACCTAGCTGTGTGACCTTGGGCAAGTCACTTAACCCCACTGCCTTGCAAAAACAACAGCAACAACAACCAAAAAACCATTCCAATCTATTCTCATCACAAAATGTTCCTTTTGAGATGGCCAAAGATCTCACCAGGTCTCAGTCTGATCAGAATCCAGGCAAAGTGACTTAATTGAAGACTCTATACTCTTTGACCTATCACTTTTTAAATTACTTTTTAAAATACTTTCTTAGTCTTTCTAAAAGAGAGAACAGAGAGGCCTTTGTCTGCTTCTATAATCTTACACCAACTTCCAATTTCTAATGCTCAATTTAACATCCTTTCAGTAACTTAGACTCAAAACCTTGGAGTGTTATTTCATAGAGTCTTCTTTCTCTTATTCACCAGTCAATCAAATGTCATGTTCTGCCAGCCCTACCTCAGAAATGAACAGTTGACTTTGAATTTCTTGATTGGTGGAGAGCACGCTTGTCTACCTATATGCCTCTCAAATTTGTGGAAACGTCTTCAACTTACCATTTTCTAAACTGAATCACAGCACTGGGAATACAGGATATATTTCTTATTTTATAATATACACTTATATATAATATTGGATCCTTGAGGGCAGGAGCTAGTCTGTATTTATATTTTTATATCCTTGGTATCTAGAATATTGTCTTACACATGGTAGGTGTTCCATAAATGATTGCTGAATTGAATTGAATTTTACAGTGAATCCTTTTGTACAGGGAAGGAATGGAGACAGAGACAGACAGAGAGAGAGAGAGAGAGAGAGAGAGAGAGAGAGAGAGAGAGAGAGAGAGAGAGAGAGAGAGACATGGGAGATGGGGGGCGGGGTGGGATTTAGGTGATTCCTAAGGTCCCTTTGGCTCTGAATTCCTAGAACTCTAGGAAAGAACTGCTTTTCTGGAGAGCAGACAGCCTGAAGACAATGACTTATTACCTTGAAACTAGAATAAGTAAAAGATTTCTATAACAGTTCAAGTCAATAATGGAAGAGATTTTGAAAACTGCCAAATGAATTGATAGAGACAGTAATTGTTAAAGCAGCTTAGGATGGGGAAAAATCACTAGGAATTGAACTGGACCTTGAAGGATGGCCAAGTCTTTAATAGTCAGAGGGAAGGGCATTTTAGGTGTACAACAGAATGAAAAAGGAAAGGCAAAAGGAAGGGAACAAAGCCTTTATTTAGTGACTACAACAAGCACTATTCCAAGCGCTTTACAAATATTTTCTTATTGATCCTGACAATAAACCAGGGAGGTCCAATCATTATCCCCATTTTATAGTTTGAGAAAGTGAGAAAGGTGGAGGTTGAATGATTTGTCCAGGGGTCACATACCTAGTAACGGTCTGGATTTGAACTCAGGTCTTATTGCCTACAGTTCTAGCACTCTATCTACTGAGCCACCCAGGTAAGGGCAGGATGTGGGAAGATTTCAGGACAGGAAAGACTTTCAGAGGTCTTGTCTGTGTGTTCCCATTGCACATGGTAGGTTTTATTTATCCTTTGTTCTTTTTTTTTTTTTAGGTTTTTTTGCAAGGCAAATGGGGTTAAGTGGCTTGCCCAAGGCCACACAGCTAGGTAATTATTAAGTGTCTGAGACCAGATTTGAACCCAGGTACTCCTGACTCCAAGGCCGGTGCTTTATCCACTGCGCCACCTAGCCGCCTCTGTCCTTTGTTCTTGAAGACAACTATGACATCAGGGAGGTAATGCCAGGACAAGCATGTGAATTAGATTTCTTGGATTCAGGGAGTGAGTCACCAGCCTCACTTTCTCCTCCAGAGTCATCTGGGTCCAGTGACCAAATATGAATCAGGATGACTGGAGATGGCCCTGAATGCGGGACAATCAGGGTTAAATGACTTGCCCAAGGTCACATAGCCAGTATGTATCTGAGGCTGGGTTTTAACTCAGATCCTCCTGAGTTTAGGACTGGTGCTCTATTCATTATACTACCTAGCTGCTACTGCTTATATGAATGGAAAATGAATATCTCTTCCTGAACAAAAATTCTTTCTTCCCCATTATAAGTTATATGGCCTATGCTTAAATTTCTTCTGTGAAGGAGAACTGTCTCCCCACCACAACCCATTGATCTTTTTGGGTGGTTTTAGTTGTTAGGAAGCTTGAGCTAAAGTCTCTTTTTATTAAACATCTTTTGTCCATTGTGCCTCCTTTTGTCTACTGGGATGAGAAGGAAATGAAGCCTTCTTTTAGGTGACAGTCCTTTGAATACTGTTTGACAGCTTTTCCATCCCCCTCAGTCATGTCTTCTCTAGGCTGACTGGTCTAATTCTTTCATGCAACCTTGTGTCTTGATGACTTAGCTCATCATCCTCTCCAGTTCACTGTGGGCCTTCCTAAAATGTGATGGCCAATACCAGAAATAATCCTCCAGATGTGGGAAGCCTAGGTAAAACCCAGTGGGGATGCTATTGCCTCCCTCATTTTGGACATTGTACCTCTTTGTCTTCATCGACCAGAGACTACATAAGGTTTTGCCAAGCTCCATATTGTACTGTGGCCACAGTCTGAGCTTATTATCTAATAGAGACTCAAGGCACATCTATAAGGTCATCTGGTTCAAAACCCCCTCAGTTCACAATTTGCAAAATTTTTACAATTTACAAATTTACAAAAGGTAGTAATGGGAGGTGGAGTCCTGTTTGTGGAATCTGGAAGACACAGGTTCAAATTCTTCCATGGACACTTATTTATTAGCTGTGTGACCTTTCTGAGTCTCAAGTTTCTTTCTGTAAAATGGGGATGGCAATAACTTTTATATCACATATTAAGAGGTTAAATGAGATCATTCAACAAATTTTAAATTGATATATAAGTGTAAACTTTCATGGCTCAGAGAGGTTAACTCACTAGTGCAAAGTCACAAAGCTGGCAAAAGTCATATTTAGGGAGCCTGAGTAAAACATAGTGAGAGGTTAGATTAGAAAAAAGGTAGGGGTCAGATTGTGGAAGGCCTTGAAGGTCAAGAAAAAGAGTTTGGACTTTGTTCTCCATGTAATAAGGAACTATGGAGAGTCCTTGTCTATGACACAATCAAACCTGTGCTTGCAGAACCTGGTTAGTAGTATATGCAGTGGAGTGCATTGGCCCTGGAGTCAGGAGGACCTGAGTTCAGATTTGGCCTCAGACACTTAATAATTACCTAGCTGTGTGACCTTAGGCAAGTCACCCCATTGCCTTGCAAAAAAAATACATGATGACCTGGATTGAGGAAGGACATAGATGGAGTCAGCTAGACCTAGGTTCAAATCTTGCCTCTGACACTTATTATTTATGTGACCTTTGAGCCTCAGTTTACTCATTCATAAAATGGGGATAAAAAGAGCCAGAAAACCACAATGCCATTTTAGGGTGTTTTGTAAATTTCACAGCTTTGCATAAATGTCAATTTTGCTGGAAATGGGAACTGTGACAGGAGGCGATTTCTATCATCTATTATCTTAACCACATGGTAATGGAGTTGAGAACAGCTTCTCTCATCAAGTGAGATGCTAGTTAAGAATACTTTTTCAAATCAAAGTCATATGTACATATCAGCTATTATGATTGTTTTTCTCATCTTTTTGGTGATTATTATAATATGTTAGCTAATTAGTCTGAGAGAGAGAGAGAGAGAGAGAGAGAGAGAGAGAGAGAGGAGCAGACTAGGTTATGTCTTATTATTTGAGAAAAAGGCCTTTTCTCCTACAGTGACTAACTTCCCACCCTGGGGATATGATCTGCCCAAACCAAATTTCCCAGACCCACTTGGCCTAATTCCATCCGTAAGAAAACCAGGGAGAGATTTCTGTCTCCTTCTCTCATTAAATGGCATCAGAAGATGTGATAATTCAGAGAAAAAAGCCTGAAGCTGGAGCAAAAATAAGTCCTGTCCCCTCCTTTGATTCTCTGTGACCCACCTATTCAGTCTAGTGTAATCTGGGTCCAGGATCTAGGTTCTGCTTTATTCTTGATCTGAGAGTCTGGGGGAGACAGGGGCATGATTCCATCAGCATGGCAGAGCTTTTAAAACAAAGCCTTCTTGTGGCATCCATCACTAGACTGCACATATGGTCAATAACCCTCAAGGGAAATACGGGCTGTTAGGTTGAGAGGGGACCTTTTAAGGTCCATGTAATTAAGGTCCATGTAAGAGACCATGTAATTCCGGACATGGTAAGCTGTAGTTCATGGTCCCTCAAAGGGTTCTTTGGGTGGGTTTCAAGGTGTCTACAAACTCAAGAAAGAAAGAAAATACATCTTTATGTGCATTAGCCTCTCATTGTTTTTCTACTAGACCAAGCTGGGGAAGGTTCTAGGAAAAGAAAGAGGGTGATTTGAAATACAGAGAAAGCAGAGTGATGGGAATCGATGGCCCTTTGAGATAAAAGGTCAATGGGTGATGTCCTCCGTTGAGAAGTACAAGCTGCATGTGGATAAATACTAATTAAGTTCTAAAAGGGGGTTCAAAGAATCCCAGACTTAAGCAGACCCCAGACACCAGGATCCAGAGCCCCAAGACAGAAGGAACTGGAGAAGCAATCCCAGGAGATCTTGCTTCCACTGGAGGTAGCCTCCTAAGTGCTAAGACTCATAGTGGATTCAGACTTGGAGTATTATCAAACCCTAAAAGAGTGAAATTCCCCAGAAGAGATCCTTAAGTAATTTTTGAGAAGAGTTTGGTGTTTAGGGGACATCCTTGTCCTGTGAGGATGGCATTCCTGGAATCCTATGAGAACCATCATTGGGGCTGAAGGAACTCTGTGACTGAAACCAAGAAGCAGTATTGAGGGGGTGTAATTGAATCCCCTAAAAAGGGTTCTTTTTTTATTTTTTCCAATTAACTTTTTTCTTTCAAATAATCTTGAGTTCCTAATTATCTTACCCCTTTCTCTCCCTTCATGGAGAGGGCAAACAGTTTTAGAAAGATTATACATGTTCAGTCATGTAAAGCATATTTCCATCTTAGTCATGTCATAAAGAGAAAGCACAGACAAAAATACTCCAAGAAAAATAAAGAAAACTCAAGTATATGTCAATCTTCATTCATACTCCATAATTTCTTTCTCTGGAAATGGATAGCAATTTTCATCATAAGTCCTTCAGAACTGTCTTAGATCTTTGTATAGCTAAGTTATTCATATTTGATCATTATAAAATACTGCTGTTACTGTGTATGCTGTTTTCTGGTTCTGCTATTTCACCTTGTATCCAGTTCATGTAAGTTTTATCAGATTTTTCTGAAACCAACTCCATCATTTCTTATAGCACAATAGTACTCCATCACAATCATATGCCACAATTTGTTCAGCTATTCCCCATTTAATGGGCATTCCCTTAAATTCCAATTCTTTCCCACTACAAAAAGAACTGCTATAAATATTTTTGTACATATGGGTCTTTTACCCTTTCTCTTTGATCACTTTGGGAAACAGACTTAGTAATGGTATTGCTGGATCAAAGGGTATGCACAAGTTTATAGCCCTTCGGTCTTAGTTCCAAATCGATATCCAGAATGCTTAGATTAGTTCACAACTCCCTCAAAAGGGCATTAGTGTTCCAATATTTCCACCTCCTCTCCAGCATTTGTCATTTTCCTTTTTTATCATATCAGGTAATCTCATAGGTATGAGGTAGTATCTCAAAATTGTTTTAATTTGGATTTCTTTAATCAATAGTGATTTAGAGCATTTTTATGTATCTGTAGATTGCTTTGGTTGTTATCTTCATCTGAAAAACTGTCTGTCTAATATCCTTTGACCAATTATCAATTGAGTAATGATTCACATAGAACAAAGGTTATTAACCAATTTTTCTATATTCCCTTTGGACAGTCTGGTGAAGGCTAGGTACCCATTCTCAGAATAGAGGTTTTTAAAATGTCTAAGTGAAACATATAAGATTACTAAAAAGAGACCCATTATATTGTAATATATTTATCCACATTTCCAAGATCATAGATCCTTTGAAATCTATCCATGATAGGTTCCTGTACTCCAGGTCAAGAAATCCTTCTCTAAAGGATTTACAGAGCAATACAGAGGAATTATGTTAATAACTGATCTCTTATCAGGGACTGTCCCCCCAAATTCAGAGCCAGAGAGGGGCAAAGAGGAGAAGGGTAAGAATGTAAGCTCCTTGTGTGTGGGGAGGAGGGGAGGTGTCCTCAGCTCCTATTGATATCAGAGGCAACCTGAAGTTTGTTGTCAGAGGAAAACGTCCCTAACAATCAGAGCTGTCCCCAAGTGGATGAAGTGCCTCCAGGGGAGGTAGGCTTCTCTCTCTTTAGAGGTCTTCAAGCTTGAGACCAACTAGTCAGCTATTTTTTTGGTGGAGATTCCTCTTGGGAGTGGGCTGGACAAGGTGTCTGCTGAGCTTCCTTCCAGATCACCAACTCTGGAATCCAGATGCTCTTCCAGGTCCTTTCTCAGTGGAGATAGGTTTTACATGATTGCATGTATCTAACCTACATCAGGTTGCTAACTCTCTTAGGGAGTGGGGAGGGGAGGGGAAAAGAGGGAAGGAAGAAGAGGGAAAGAGGAAGGGAAGGAGAGATAGGGAATAAGAAAGGGAATGGGAAGGGAAGCGAGATAAAGAGGGAAGGGAAGAGGGAAAGATGGAGGGAAAGGGAAAGGCAAAGGGGAAGAGAAAAATTTGGTACTCAAAATTTTTCAAAATTTAAAATTTAAAAATTTAAAAAAAGAAAGTCCGTTCTCCAATTCCAAGATCCCATTTCATTTCTTTCTTTATTCCAAGGGTTCTTTCCAGTAAGCTAAGTTTTTTTTCAGGTTTTTATCTCTCTGCTCCAAACCAGGAGGACTTCATGGGGATAATGTTGCTTCCTCCAAAGAAATCTGACAGCTCCTGTGATTCTAAGTCATCTTGTCATTGCTTCTGAGAGATTCCTTCTGCCTCTCCTATTCAAGTTGATGGCTCCAGGTGTGATCTGATGGCAACAGAATGCCTCTCCTAGGTCCCTAGGCATGTTCAGACCAACCATCTCTGTCTAGTTAATAGGTGATTAACTCTCTATCAGTCACAAATCCTAGGGAGAGCTCCAGGTAGAGTTAGTGCTTCTTTCTTTGTAAAACAAGTCAGTTGTTTCTCTCTCTCTCTCTCTCTCTCTCTCTCTCTCTCTCTCTCTCTCTCTCTCTCTCACACATGCACACACACACACACACACACACAAACACACAGACACCCCACACACTTTCTAAGTCATCTTGTCATTGCTTCTGGGAGATTCCTTCTGCCTCTCCTATTCAAGTTGATGGCTCCAGGTGTGATCTGATGGCAACAGAATGCCTCTCCTAGGTCCCTAGGCATGTTCAGACCAACCATCTCTATCTAGTTAATAGGTGATTAACTCTCTATCAGTCACAAATCCTAGAGAGAGCTCCAGGTAGAATTAGTGCTTCTTTCTTTGTAAAACAAGTCAGGTGTTTCTCTCTCTCTCTCTCTCTCTCTCTCTCTCTCTCTCTCTCTCTCTCTCTCTCTCTCTCTCTCTCACACACACACACACACACACACACACACACACACACACCCCACACACTTCTTTTTCTAAGTCTTTGTTTTCTCTCTCTCTAACTCTTTCTCTCCCTCCCTCTCACTCTATCTCTACCTGTTTCTCATCTATCTGGACCTATATTTCTTTCCTCTCATCTATATTTTATCTAGACCTTTCCTCCTTTCAACAACTCCCTGAGGTGAGAAGAGTAAAGATCTTAATTCTACAGATAAGGTATACTCAACTCAGATAGGCTGAGTGATTTAATTAGGGTCACACAGATAATAGGTGGCAAAGCTGAGGATTAAAGCCAGACCTCTTGATTCTAAGTTCAGGGCCCCTTCTCTTCCATCTCACTTTTTTTGAGTTTTTCTCACAGTGCTGATAAAGGCCAGTGCACCTCAGGAGGAATCTGTAAAGTGTTAGGCTATCTTCCTTTGAAATATCTCTTCTGTCTTGTTACAGATTGGACCCTTTACCTACCTCAAGTAAAAATGGCCTAACTAGAAATTTCAGTGCTTGGGTAAAATTTATTTATTTTTATTTTTTTTTAGGTTTGTGCAAGGCAAATGGGGTTGAGTGGCTTGCCCAAGGCCACACAGCTAGGGAATTATTAAGTGTCTGAGGCAGGATTTGAACCCAGGTACTCCTGACTCCAGGTCCGGTGCTGGGTAAAATTTATTTAAAGACAGTGTGGACAGAAGGGCAGTACACTCTGCCTGGGTATGTCATGCTGGGTAATCCCTCAGGCAGGGGTAAAAGACTGGTGAGGAGGCAAAGGAGGCTAGTAGAACTAATGTAGCAGAAGCTGGGTTCTGGGAGAAGAATGAGATAGATATTCATGGTTTTCCACAATTAGTAAACCATCAGAGAACTGAGAAGGGAGAGAGAAAAGTTATGATCCCCATAAATATTGTCACCCTGGGAAAAAGTCACAGGTGCCATACCCTAGTTATGGCTCTCTGTAGAATGAAAACTATTACAAAACCATAAGACAAGGCTGGAGAAGCAAGGTCTTATGGAATGAGCCAATACTGGATCTAAAGTCAGAGGTCCTCAGTTTGAATACCAGCTCTGCCCCCTTACTAGCTTATGTGACTTTGGATATAGATCTTACTCCTATTCTAGGTTTGATTTTTCTCTTCTGTAAAATAAAGATCTCGGTTCCTATGATCCTAGGAGAGAAATCCATTACCTGGTGGGGAAACAGCCTGAAGTCAAGTGCCTCATCACCCTGAGACTGTAGCTAAGTGGGCCTTGGCTCCCTAGTGAGGAAGGGGCTGGTGGAAGCTGTTAATTGGACTCTGCCTCTGTTAGACTACAGGTGTAGAGACTCCCTCCAGAGGAAAGCAGAGCTTGGTAGAAGGTGCCCCCAGGGGTGGAGAGCTTTAAAGGTGGAAACCAGATCTCCAAACCTGGGAGAGATGCTTACTAAGAACTGCCTCTGAAGCCTTAGGGCCAAAGCTGAGACATCAGAGGCAAACGGACCAGATGTAGGCTTAGGACAGTCAATGAGAAGAGCTGATGTGTAGAAAAGTCTGTGAAACACTCTTCAGCTAGTATTATCATTTGAGACTTGCAATGATTCTGTAAAATGGGGGTGAGGAACCTTTTTTTGAGGGTCATTTGGATATTTATAACATCACTCGTGAGCTATATTTAATCAAATATTTAATTCACCCCTAACATGCTACCAGATTATTGAATTTTGAGTCCTGCTTATGGTTGCCATGCAATGCCAGACCAATATGGTCTGTGGGTTAAGGGTTTCCCCCACCCCTGCTGTAAAAGGAAAAAGAATTGGCCCCAGACTACAAATATTACCTCTGATGCTTGATTCCAAGGATATTGGGGGGGGGATCATTTTAGCTTTCTGGTCTCAGTTTTCCCCATCTGTAAAATGAGGGTAGGTGAACAAGACATACCTTTCAGGTCCCTTTTAGGAATTCCATAAACCATTTATAGATATGGAAGCAATAATATTGCCTTACCTGAATATGGTAGCATAAGATTTACCAAGTAATTCTCTAATTAGATCCTCAGAGCAACCCTGTTCTGGGATTCTCCCCTTTTTATAGCTGCCTGGCATATAATAAAGGCATTGATTAATGAGGAAATTGGGGGCTTAGAACGGAGAATCTATTTGCCTAGAAGTACATGGCACTTAAGTGTCTGGGTCAGGAAAGGACTCAAATGCAGGTATTATTTCAAAGTCTAGTGCTCCATAATGCCCCTTCCTGGAAACTGAGGCACAAAGCAGTTTGTTACTTGTCAATGAGGAAGAGAACCTAAGTCATACTCTCTGATTCAAAATCCAGGGTTTACCACAGTTACCAGGTAGAGGTAAGTGAAGAAATAGGATTTCTTTGTTCATTGGAGACTTTGTCTGAGACATGAAAAGTGAAGGCAAGGGGCTTGGCAAGTACCTATTGGTTATTTTATTTCACTGTTACCAAGTGGCTGGGGATCCTAGGGAAGACCTGGGATAGGAGGTGGCACTTAGACTACAATCTTGCCAATTAATCAAGGAAAAGGAAGGGGGAAAGCATCATGGAAGCTACTCTGGGTGATCTTAAAGATCACCCACACTTTCTAGTCTGGGTCCTGAGTCTCAATGGTCATATGTCTTAGGACCACAGTGGAATGACCCAAAAGAGTGGTAGGAAAT
Source organism: Macrotis lagotis (assembly GCF_037893015.1). Taxonomy (NCBI): domain Eukaryota; kingdom Metazoa; phylum Chordata; class Mammalia; order Peramelemorphia; family Peramelidae; genus Macrotis; species Macrotis lagotis. The sequence goes on along the minus strand of NC_133661.1, from coordinate 48,330,402 downwards.
ACTCTTAGCTATGAAGCAGGCTAGAGTTCAATTAAATAAGCACCTACTCTGTGGCAAGAACACTAGCCTGGGAATCAGGAAGACTGGAGGATGCTGACTAGCTGTGGGACTTTGGCTTTCAGTCCCAGCTTCCTCAACTGTAAAATGTGGTACATAATGATAATAATGGTACCCTACCACACAGGAGGATCAAATAAGAAAACACAGAGAGAGCACTTTGCAGATTCTAAAAACTCCATATAAATGTGCTCTTACTATTATATAGGGCCTGGGAGAATCATGGCCAGTAATCCAAATAATGAGGAGGAGGGGAAAGAATGAGTAAGGCAGTGGGCCAACTACTTTGCAAGGATGACCTCATTTGAGATATAATTTAATTTAATTTAATTAGAATATACTTTGCAAATATTACATCATTTGATATATAATCATAAACCTATATATGTCTATATGAGCCTCTAATATGTAGTTGATTTTTTTTGTTGTTTTATCTATATATATATATCTGATAAATTTTTGTTGTCCAGTTCTCTTCAATCCTGTATGACTCTTTGTGAGCCCTTTCAGGCTTTTCTTGGCAGATACTAGGGTAATTTGCCATTTCCTTCTCCAGTTCATTTTACAGATGAGGAACCTGAGGCAAAGAGGGTGAAGTGACTTGACTAGGTTCACACAGTAAGTGTCTGACCTGGATTTGAACTGAGGAAAACGAGTGTTCCTGAATCCAAGCCCAGTGCTCTATCCATTGCACCACCTAGCTGCCTCTTAGCTTATATGGATAAATCCATAACATGGAGATATATCCATATATGATATATAACTGATTTGTGTGTAGATGCATGTTTTAGATGTTCTAATAGGCATACCTGTAACTGTTCACATATACAGGTGCATTGTGGGGATGCATATATTTCTATATAAACACACATCCATGGATCAGCGTAGATCTGATCAGGATCACACTTAACTGGTGTTTTGCATAGTCTGGGTTTACAGATGTCACTGTTGCTCCCAGGAGAGGAAGTTACTTATCCAGGGTTACACACTCCAATTTAGCCTCTAGACTAGAAGCAAGGCCCACTGACTCTCAGGCAGAGCCCTTTGCCTTGTGCCTCTGCCAATGTCCAGAACAGCTGAGAAGGAGAGTATTTGCTGAGACACAGGATATGTAGCTAGGACCATACCCACAGCAGCTTTTCCCTGGGCAGAGATAGTGGCAGTGCCCAGGGACCCCGCCCCTCTTTGAATGACAGAACCAATTCTCTCTCCCTTCCTCTCTTCTCCCCAGCCCTAGCAGGTGACAGCAGCAGTCGCTGAGGTGTTAATGAAAGTCCAGATTGCTGAGACTGCCTTCCTCCTGAGGGACCTCATTTGGGAGACCATGGCTCCTCTTCCTTCCTCCCTTCCTCCCCACCCCTCTCCCCATCTCTCTGTCAGAGCTCTAGGAGAGAGGCTGGGGCAGATGGCCCTGCCTTGGTTTGGAGCCAGCACAAGTGAAAGCTGGGTGTACACATACATCACCGTCCCCAGTTCTCTCTCCCAGACTCATTGAGCTTTGAACAGGAGAGAGGAGAAATGGAATAAGGTCAGAAAAACAGAAGAGATCACTCTTGGCTTAGCTTTTTTTAGGGAAGGGGGGAAAAATGTTGGGAAGGAAAGGCAGCTATGTGGTTAGAGTGCCCAACTTGGAGTTAGTTTATCTGAGTTTGAATCTATCCTCAGATGCTTACTAGCTGGGTGACCCTAGGCAAGTCACTCCACCCTGTTTGCCTCAGTTTCCTCATCTGTAAAATGAGCTGGAAAAGGAAATGGCAAACCACTCCAGTGTCTCTGCCAAGAAAACCCCCAACAGGGTCATGAAGAGTCAGACAAGACTAAAAAAAGACCCAAGAACAAAGAAAATGCTGCAGAACTGGGGACAGGTTACTGACTCAGGAGAAGGGTGTCCCACATCCCAATTACCTGAGCCCCATTTGGTGTTTCAAGACTTTAGAATAATATAGGACCTACATGTGAATCCCAACTCTTCTGATTTTTAGCATGTGACCTTAGGCAGTAAGGCAATGAGCATTTATTAAGCACCAACTGTGTACCAGAGACTGTGCTAAGTGATGGGAATTCATCCCAGCTCTCAAGGAACTCTCAAGTCAAATGGACAAGTCAATTTACCTTCTGTACCTTTAAGGTCCTTCCCAGTTCCAAATCTATTCTTTCACAATCCATATTGATAACGGGGAACAGTTATCCAAATAATACATAAAGGAAAAATTGTCTATATCATCTGTCCCTCCACCCCATCCCTCTATATCTCCACCTCCAATCCTCTTTTAAATCCTATCCATTCCTATGGATTTTATTTTTCTAAATGGTCCAGGACAAAGAGCCCTGGATCAGGAGTCAGAAATCTAGCCATGCCATTGACTAACCTTGTGATGGTGGGCAAGGCATGGTCTCCTCTCTGGAGTTTCCTAATCCAGAAAGACAAGATAATTATGGTTCTAGAATTAAAAGGAACTTTGGGGACCAGGTCCCCCAATTATATAGAAGATAGTGTTATGATTATGCACAAGTTAGAAAACTGGAGTGGTTAAACGACTTGCCCAAGGTCACATAGCTAATAAGAACAATCTTTCTGGTCCCAAGTCCAAAGACCTATCCACTATACAAACACTTTACAGATCAGGAAACTGAGGCTGAGGGAGAAAAGCCTCTTTTTAATCTTCCTTCCAATATTCTGACTCTGCTTTCTCAACACCTGGGAAGGGAGAAAAGGTTGGCAGTGTTTGCCCTTCCCCATAACAGAAGAACCTGATTCAGGACACGTAGTCCTTTTTGAATTAACCACAACACTGTTACCTTGACTTTATATAAAGCATTTCCTTGGTTCTACAGAGATTTATTCCTTCTCCCCCAATACCTTTTAAATGATAAAAAGGAACAAAGATCATCCTTAGTTTATTTTAGCTGGAAAAACCATAACCTAAAAGAGGCATGCTACTTGCCTCAGATGATACAGTAAACTAACATCAGACCTAGAAAAAGATCCTGGGAATCTCAGTTCTTTATGCTGGGTCCGTAGTCAGACTCCTGGATTGGTCTGGGCTGACCCTTCCATGTCTCGAGAACCCAATGGCCCTGCTTTCCTTCCCAACTTGGGACAAAGAATAGATTAAGAACAGAGGGGCCCAGGAGTCAGTAAGAGGGACAGAAAGGATGCCAAGAAGGCTCCACCCAATAAAGAGCAGAATAAATATAAAGTTCCTCCTGCCAGAGTCGCTCCATCTCGTTATCTTCTTTCCTCCTTCTCCCAGCAATGTCAACCTTCCTTCCTGCCAGAAATCAAAATCAATCTGCAACCCATATTTTTTGTGTACCCACATATACATACACACATTTACATACATACATATACACATGTATTTATAATATATATTTATTTCTATGGCAGCTAGGTGGTACAAGTAGAAAGAGCTCCAGGCCTGGAGTCAGGAAGATCTGAGTTCAAATCCAGCCTCAGTGTGAGCCTGGGCAAGTCACTTAACCCTGTATGCCTCAGTTTCCTCATCTGTAAAATGAACAGTAGAAAGAAGTGGCAAATCATTGCAGTATCTTTGCCAAGAAAACTCTAAATGGGATTGGATGTGGCTGAAACAACTGAACAACAATACATTTATATAGGTATACATTTATGAATATATACTTATATTTATATCATTATTGTTATAAATATATACATACACACACATTTATGGATAGGTTATTTAGATGCAGAGCCTACCCTCAGAGGCAGAAAGACCTGGGTTTTAATCCTTCCTCTGGGACACTGGCTGCATGACCCTGGGTAAGTCGCATTCATTCTCAGGGCTCCAAACAACTCTCTAAGACTATACTTTATAAAAGGCATTGGCATATTGATAAAGAGGGTTTCCACATAGAGGTGATGGGGAGTCAGTCTCCAGGGTCTTTAAAATCCATTCTCTATCTAAATTCGTATATGACATGTATCTAATATAATATGTGTGTATGTGTCTCCTGATAGAATGTAAGCTGCCTGAAGGCAAAGACTGCTTTGTTTTTTGCTTTTGATTTCCCAATGCTTAGCACTCTAACTGGTACACCACAGGGGCTTAATAAATGCTGTTTACAAATTCATAAAATTAGCCAGGATAAACTCGTAGGTTAAAATCCTGGACTTTGCCTGCAGACAAAGCTGAATCCTTTCTTGGTTTCTGAATTTCTCTTCAACACCCCATTTGTTGGAGAAGTGAACTATAACCCTAAACTTGGTCACTGGAAAGGACCTGAAAAATCACCTGGTCTGGTGTCATCTCCTCATCTTACAATAAGAGGAAACTGAGGCTCAGGAAGTGAACGGACCTGCCCAAGGTCACAGGGCAGTCACTGAGGTCATGCAAGCAGGTTCCTCAGAGCCCCCCCTTAGGTTTTCCCCCTGCCCATCAGCCAGTCTCCTGGGTAGAGTAAGGTGAGAGCAGTCATGGCAAAGCCCCCCTTTTGGAGCTCTTCCTGACTGTTAGAATACCAGAAATTCCTCCTCAACTCTATTCTGATTGCTCCAGTCTCCCCCTCTCCCCGCCTCCCAGGAGGACCCATCTCAGATGCCCTCCTCCCTGCCAGGTGGAGCCTGAGGCCGAGGGGCTGGTGGGATGGGGCAGACCAGAAAGCCAGTGGGCTCCAGAGCTAACCTCCCAAGTCTCCCCCAAGCTCAATCTGTGGGAGAAGGCTGAAGGGGACTCTCCCATCAGCATCCTTCCCCACCTCCTGCTAAGGGAGCCAGTGCTGAAGCAGTTAATGCCTGCCTGCTTAGGGGCTCCCAATGCCCCTGGCGGCTCAGGTTGCAGAGACACAGTCCCATTACCAAGGCTTTGACAGAAGACAGGCCTTTCTCCTCCTACTGACCTCTCCCCTCAGCCCAGTCCTTTCTCCTGGGCTGATTGGTGCCAGACTCCTGGGAGTGGGGGAAAGGCTGGGCCTTTCCCTTCTCAGCTCCAGCCCCTCCCTCCATATTCCCCCCTTTTTGGGGGGAGCCAGAGAATTCTTGATCTCAACAAGCATTGGGGAAGGAAAAGGAAGGAAGAAAAAAATTAAAAAAAGAGGAAGAAAAGGCTTTCTTAATTTTGCTATAATGGAACCCACCCTTCAGGGCCCCTAATTCAATTTCTACAATATCCAGGTTGCTAAAGAGGAGAAAACACAGTTGCCCACCCATCCAGGATCCCTTGGTTCCTGGCAGCCTAGTAACCTGGTTGGTTTTTTTCTCCTCTGTGACTTAGATGACTACTCTATACCTCAGTTTCTCCACTGATTGAATACCACTAAATGCCACGGTTGGAAGGGACCTAAAATGTCAGCCCCCCCCATTTTACAAATAAGGACACTGAGGTGCAGGGAGAGCTACGATTTGCTTAGAGTCACAAAGGTGGAATTCATGCCTAGGTCAGGTCAGAGCACAGTATATCTCCTTTATTCAGCATACCTCAGTATTTTCAGGACTTATCATTTTTATACCATAAGCTCCTACTCTTGGAGCCTCAAACGATTTGTTGTTCATTCTTTTTAGTCATGTCTGACTGTTCAAGACCTCATTTGGGGTTTTCTTGGCAAAGATATTAAGAGTAATTTTCCATTTTCTTTTTCAGCTCATTTTACTCATGAGGAAACTGAGGCAAACAGGGTTAAGTGGCTTTCCCAGGGTCACAGAGCTAGTAAGTGTCTGAGGCTGAATTTGAACTCAGGAAGATGAATCTTCCTGACTCCAAGTCCATCACTCTATCCACTGTGCCACCTAGCTATCCCTAGATGATAAGTTCTTTGAAGCAGGGGCTGTTTAATTTTTCACTGTTTTTCTAAGCCTGGTATCTCACACAGTAACACATAGAAGACATTTAATACATGCCTGTTGAGTTGAATTGAGCTGCCATGTCTCTTAGATGACTCAAAGTGAACTAAAACTGCAGTGCTACACTTGTAGAGTTTAGTCTTTTAACCTAAGAGCAAGACTCCTGTGTATTCATATTAATTCATTAATTATCCCATACTAGATTTCATTTCATTGAATTTGTCCCAACATTCCAGTCCATCAGGACCTTTGCACATCCTGTTTTTGTTGTCCAGTGTACTGATCCTTCCTGGTTCCTCATAATTTGAAAAGCAAACTATTTCTTCAAGTAAATGACAGCTCAAAATGCTGAAAAGAACAGTGTTAGTGTCTCCCTTCTGGATGACATCTACACAAGTATTCTCTGCTTGTTCCACCACCTAGCTACCATCTTGTCTATCACTGTCCTATTATTCAACCCATTGGAGAGAGCCTGGTTCATTGAAAAGGACTTGGAATTTGAAATCAGAAGATCTGGGTTCAAATCCTGCCTCCCCCCCTTTAGATAAATTTCTTATTTTTCTCTGGACCTTAGTTCCCTCATTTGTAAAATGAGGAAGATTGGGTAAGTTAATTTCTAAGGTGCCTTCCAACTTTAAGTGATAGAATTTTCTGATCTCTTCATTTCTCCACTCATTAAAAAATATTACTTCAGCAAATCAATTTAGTTTTGATAGTCACTCTATTAAAAAAGATAATATATTTAGTCTGATGGAACTTGGTCTTAGACTAAATGATCTAGGCTAATTCCTTCCCTAAGTGCTCACAGATCATCTGTTTAATAGGCTATTCTGCAATTTTGCCCAGTGTTAGGTATTAACAATCTCACTTATAGTTTCCAGAATCTAAATCCATTTTGAAAAATGGAGCATTTACCCAACTCCAGTCTGTGACATTATTCCATTTCTTCCGATTCCTCATGGACAGCTGTCTTAACTGAATCTCCTGAGTGTGTCCTGGAATGCCATTCAGCTGGTGGCAAAGTGATAGATTTGGGAGTTTAAACCCAGGTCAAACATTGCTAATTCTTTGACCTTTACCTCAGTGGATTGGAGGCAGGAAGACTTAGGTTCGAATCTAGCCTCAGACTCTTACTACCTATGTGATTCTGAGCCAGTCACCTAACTCTGCCTCAGTTTCTTCATCTGTAAAATGAGTTAGAGAAGGAAAAGTCACCACTCCAGTATCTTTGCCAAGAAAACCTCTGATGGGATCATGAAGAGTAAGACACAATTGAAAGAACTGAACAGTAACAAAAATCTCTCAAAGTTTCCGTTTCTTCATCTGAAAAATGTGACGAATGATAGAGGGTTATTGTGAGGATCAAATGATGATGATGGTTTGCGCTTGTGCCTCTCCATGTGTGTTTATTATGATGTGATTATAATGGTGATAATGATTATACTTGCGATTTTGACTCAATTGAACTTGGAGACTTGGATACGTTGAACAGGGAGAGGGACCCTTTCAGCTCCTCACTTATAATGAGACTTAAATCGTGTAACCTTGTCTACCATACTTGAGTTTGCATGCTATTCTTGTCAGGGAGTTTCCTTGGCAGTAAATTAGGGAATGAGTAGTTCAGCTTCCTCTCTATCATCTGTTACCATTATACCATCTGGCCCTTCTTCTCTCTTCTCTTTGCTCCAGACAAAGATGGAAAAAAAAAACCCAGCCTTTCTTTATTTCCCTCCAAGCTTTCATTCATTCTGGGCTTTATGATTCCCAACCTTATTCCTAAAAGTCTGTGCAGTTTGCCTGCATTTGGCCTTGGTTATTGCCCTTGGCTTCCATCTTTTTGTAGTTTTCTTTTTAAAATCTGGGCTCCTCTGTGTAGCCTAATTGGTCTATTTAGACACCTGCTCCTTTCATTCTGCTCCATCAGGGTAATTTGAAATTGTATTGTGAGGATTTCTTCTGTGAGAGTCCCCTGTCTTTCTTAGAGTCAACTCATGAGATCCTGCCTATAATTTCATTTGGAAATCTGATTTAGATTACTCACTGTCATGTTTTACAAACCTCCTTGTTTTACATAAGAGGAAACTGAGGCTCTAAGACTTAAGTTGATTGTCCCAAGGCTTAAGGTAAATTAATGGCTGGATCTTAAATCAGTTTTTCCTTCTCTCCATCAAGACTAGATCACCAGTCTAATTGGAGTTGGTATCCTCAAAGGCTTTCACATAGATCATTGCTATTAGAGATAATTTCCCAAAATTAGCCTCAGAAAACCTAGACCATGAAAGGAAAGACTGTGAACCTGTAGTTTTCTAGATAAAGAACTAAGGCTGTTGCATTATTAGTACAAGTAAAGATCAGAGCTAGAATTAGAATCCAGGGTTCCCATGTTCCAGATTAGCATTTTATTAACAAGGCATATATGGTATGTGAATGTCCTATAAATCAAAGGAGAACCAATAACAAAGAGGACCCCATAACGCCTAGATTCCAGTTAGACCTGAAATGTCAGTAAGGAGGAGAAAGAAGTATATGGAGACAAAAGAAGAGAACAAATAAAGGGAGAGGAATGTGGGAAAGATTGGGGACATGAATATGAGACCCTAAGAAGAAGGAGAGCATCCAGACATAATTCCATTGAGAATTTTCTTACTTTTCTCTCTCCTGAAAAAAGCCTTTCAATCCCCCCAATGGCTAGTGTCTTTTCTCTCCCCGACTACCTTGAATTTACTTGTTTGTATTGATTTTATATATATTCACATAGGCATTTGTCTCTCTCTTTGGAATGTAAGCTCCTTGGAGGCAAGGGATTGCTTTTCTTTGTGTTCATATCTGCACATTTGGACCCATTGCCTAACTGACGGGAGGTGGGTGTTTAATTTGACTTAATGATTTTCTACACACACACACACAGCCTCACTCAATCTTTATCTGCCCCATTTGCCCCACCCCAAAACTGTTCAAATATGACCCTTTCTGCATATCTTTATTCATGCCATTGGACCTTCCCTAACCTGATAAGGACATCTCCTTACTTCTTCCCCACCATTGGGACAAATATTAAGATATTCCAAAAAGCCTTGACTTAACACGCTAAAGGAAAGAAGTTAGAGTAAAAACCAGCTTGCAATAAATAGGAAACTTCTTAGGTGATGAGCTAGTATTTTTGAAGCACTTTCACTAATTTGCAAAAGCTCTTTTACTTGTGTTAATATATTTGAACCTCGTAACAACCCTGTGGAGGAGTTACTATTATGACCATTTTACAGCTAAATAAACTGAGGTACACAGAGTCCCAAAGCTCCTAAGAGTTTAAGGTAGGATTCAAGTTGAGCACTCCATTCACTACACCACCTAGATGTCCACTTGCCTTCAGAGAGTCCTCATCTGACCAGAGATCAGATTCTTATCCTTTCTCTGTGTCCTGAACCTTGTTGGCAAGGCTGATGGAGCATCTTCAGAATAATGTTGTTTTTTTCATTTTATTTTTTCTAGCTACATATAAATATAGTTTTCAACATACATTTTTGCTAAGATTTTGAGTTCTGCCTTTATTCTGCTTCTGTCCCTTCCCTCCTCCCTCTCCATGACAGTAAGTAATCTAATATAGGTTATAATGTACAATCACATTTAACATGTTCCCATATTAGTCATATTGTGAAAGAAGAATCAAAACAAAAGAAAAAACCATGAAGAAAAAAACATAAAACAAAGTTAAAACATGAAAATAGTATGCTTTGGTTTGCATTCAGACTCCATTTCTCGGGATGTGGATGGTATTTTCCATCACAAGACTTTTAGAATTGTCTTTGTTCATTGAACTGCTAAGAAGAGCTGAGTTTATCATAGTTGACCATCACACAATATGGTTGATAATATTCACAATGTTCTATTAGTTCTGCTCACTTCACTCAGAACAATGTTTTAAGTACTTAAAATAAAATACAAAAGAATAAGAAAAAAAAGCAAAGGTTAGTGAAAGTAAAGATTTTTCCTCCCACCCAGTTTCATAGATTCTCTGAAATCTATCTTTGAACCTCAGGTTAAGAATGCCTGCCATAGAGGTCTGGGATTTCCTTGGAGTGAGGAGCCTCCTTCAGGACTCTCATAAAAAAAAAAAAAACCTCCTCTACAGTTTAGAGTCAATAATTCAATCAACCGGCAATTTTATGAAAGGTGAACAAAGACAATTCCTGTTCTCTGGGTCTGAGAGTTACTAGAAAACACTAAGGCATTTTGGGATATGTCCAGAGTACCATAGCCAGTTTGCATCAAGGGCAAGATTGAACCTAGGTGCCTCTGATTCTGAACCTGTAGTTTTACAGTCAAATCAATGAATCATATTTCACCTCAACCTGAAAAATAATGATTGGAAAAGTCCTAACCTTCCCCCTTCACTCTTTCTCCTCCTCTCTTCCTTCTCTCTCACCTCTCCTCCTCTTCTCTCCCTATCCCCTCCCCTAGCAAGATGACACAATGGTTAGAGCATTGGATCTGGAACACCTGAGTTCAAATTTGACCTTGGATACTTATTACCTGTGTGACCCTGGGCAAGTCACTTAATCCATTTTACCTCAGTTTCTCCTCTGTAAAATGAACTGGAGAAGAAAATGTCAAACCACTCCAGTCAAGAAAACCCCAAATGGGGTCACAAAGAATCAGATACAACTGAACAAGAGCAACAAATCATTTAATACAATTCAATACAGCAAATATCAACTAAGTACCTACAATGAGCAGAATACAATATTCAGGGCTAGGGGAAGATAAGTCACAGATACATCTAATTGTATTCCCCCATTGTGGTTTGGTTGTTTTCATTAGTGTCTGACTCTTCATGACCCTTTCTGGGGTTTTCTTTGCAATGACACTGGATAGTCTGCCATTGCTAATTTTGCATTTGAGAAAACTGAGGTAAATGGTTAAATGACTTGACCAGGGTCACACAACTAGGCCAGATTTTAACTCACTTTAACTAACTTTATCCTTTGCACCACCTAGCTGCTCTAAGTATATGCATTTGTGCTCAATAAAGGAAGAGAGGGAATTCTTTCCTTGAAAGAGTGTGGAGGTTAGGAGGACCTGGAACAATGATCTTGAAGTTACATAGGGATGGCCAAATATATGGATTCTCGAACTGTTCATATAAACATGTTTTGTAGTTGTCATTTCAGTCTGACTCTTTTTGATCCCACTAAGGGTATTCTTGGCAAAGATATTAGAGTAGTTTGCCATTACCCTCTCCAACTCATTTTACAGATGGGGAAACTGAGGCAAACAGTGTTAAGTGACTTGTCCAGCTACTAAATGTCTGAAGCCAGATTTGAGCTCAAGGAAAGATGAGTCTTCCTGACTCCAAGCTCAGCACTCTATTCACCATGTCATCTAGCTGTCCCCACATTTATACACTATTTTTACAAAGTACTTTTCTCATAAGAATCCTATGAGGTAGGTAGTTATAAGTATTACTCTCCTCTTTGTACAGTTAGGGAGGCAGCAGGGCAGAGTGAATGAAGAGAGACCCAGCTTCAAAGCCAAGAAAACATGGGTCCACCTCTGGTACACACTGTTAGTGTGGTCCTGGAAAAGTCGCTTCATTTCTAGATGCTTTAGGTAACTCTATAAGGATCAAGGTTGCTGAGCTTTGTTGAAAGCAGTTTCTTACCTGGGAGCATAGCAATGAAATTAAAGGTCAAGTCCGCATCTCCTTGTTCCTATTATACTTTATTACTATGATACTTTCACTAGGAAAGTGAAACTCAAAAAGGTTAAATTTGGCCAATTATATATAGTTGTTATCTGAGCTACAATATGAATCCAGATCTTCTGAATTCTAAGTCCAATACACTTCTCACAATACCTTACTTTCTAAAGCCAGATGCAGAATCCCTGAGTCTCTCCCACTCTACTCCTGATTCTTCCACATTGACCTCTTTTGAACCTAGATTTTGGACTCTATCTTGTGCTTGCCCACATATTGTAGTGCATGGGTTTCTAATTAATCCACGTGCATGGGTCCTACCCCTCAATGTTGGCAATCTAGCAACATAAATAAGAATTTAATTTAACAATTTACCTTAGGAAATACATTTTTTTCCCTGCTGGCTGAGGTCTGAAATCCCTTCCCTTGAGGACAAAGCTTTTCAGTAGGGGTTGGAGGACAACTCTTAGGTTTACTTTGCATAGTTCTGGGAGAGGGACCCCAGAGACTCTCAGCTAAAAATGTCATAAAGAGTATAGAACCTTAAAACTCTGTTGGGAAAGAGATTATGGAAGAAGAAAAATAGCTCACAAAGAGAAACCAGACTGTGCATGGTTCATCTAAATTTCCAGTTTCCCTAAGGGCCCATAGGGTGTTTTAATATCAACTCATCATCACTTTTGCCAATGATATGCAAATGTCTCTTTAAAAGTCCACAGTCCCAGATGGATCTTATTGGCAACAGGGCTGTAATAGCTGACAATCCACCTGATGACAAGGCCCCTTTAAATCAAATGGATCGTTCCAGTGCCTGTGGCTGACCCTCAACATGAAGTGGTGGGGGGTAGGGACTATGAGCCCAGAGCAGAAAATAGTGTCAATTTTCAGGGAACATTGGGAAGTGTTGATTAGGCGTCTCCATGGTGAGAGTCCCCCGCTCCTCCCCCCAGTGAAAAGCCTTCCAGAAATTATGAAATTTGAACACGACATGAATCAACACCAGAGTAATTGCTTGGCTTGTTTGCATGTGTAACAAACAGATTTCTGGAGGTGAGAAGAGAAGAAAAATTGGACCCTTAACTGTATAATTACCTTAGAGAAAATCCAGCTTGATGCTTACCATTTCCATTAATCCCAGAATTAGATAAAACATAGTTACCCAAAGACTGATATAGAGACAGACAGAGAGCTATAGATTAAAATGTGGATGTGTATACACAACCATATACATCTATTCACACCTATATGCATATATGTATAAATATACACACATGCATTTACATATATATTCAGAGAGATAAATAGATAGGTAATGAACAGATCCTTTGGGGGCTAGTCATTTTCATTAGTATAGCTCTGGCAGGCTTACAGAGTTTCACATTCAGTGTTGCCTACACATCCACTTGTTGCCTACAACCACCCAGGGTGAGAGGACTTGCCCAAGGTCAACAGCTAATAGTTCCAGAGATGGGATTCAAACCCAGTACTCCCAGTCCTCTACCCATTTAATAATAGTAAACTAAAGTCCATCTGAGTTGTCTAAAAACTCTATGTGGAAGGTACAGCTGATATTATTATCTTCATTTTACAGTGAGGAAATTGAATTCCAGTAATGAAACATCTCCAAAAACCCATGCTAGCAAGTAACAGAGTTAGAAATCAAACACAATTCCTCTGCTTCCAAATTTAGGACTCTCCACTGTATCATACCACCTCAAGGTGGAGGTACTGGCAGCTAGAGGGTACAGTGGCTAGATTACTGCGTCTAATGTCAGAAAGAACTGAGTTCAAATCTAACCTCAGACAGTAGTAGTGGGACCCTGAGCCAAGTCATTTAACTTCTGTCTACTTCAATTTCCTTAACTATAAAATGAGAATATTCATAGTGTTTCCCTCCCATGGCTGCTGTGAGAATAAAATTATATATTTGTAAATCATTTAAAATTTAAACTAACACAATGTCTGACACATAATAGGCCCTTCATAAATGCTTGCTTTATCCTTTCTCTTCTCCCACTGTATCACAACTTGAGATCCCATCAGTTAGCATCAATCAGTCTCAACCCAATGACTCCCCTACACTTAGCTCTTCAGTCTAATTGGAGAACAGCATGGAACCATGTGGGATCAAGGACTGGCTGAGCTGGGTGCCTCAGAAACTAAGAGCTGTGGTCAGATGGAAATAGAAGGAGCAGTGGAGCCCAGAGGAGTCAGGGAAGGCTTTCTGTAGGCCATGATCCAAAATTAGAGAGGAGAAAAAGATGTTGGAGGAAGATATTTGAGGCTGGAGGCAAGGGAAACATTTCTCAAAGCAGTAAGCATATGAGTGGTCTAACGACTGAACCAAGCTTCCCTTGTCATTGGCAGAATTGACCATAGATACAGGCCAAATGTGTGATTCCTTATGTGATATGATTTAAAGGCACCCTTCATATAAAAATATCTCCTCCACCATTATCTGATTTACTGCCATTAGAGATCAATCCCATTGGGTCTTAGCTCCCCATCTTTAAAATGGAATCATAGACTATAAGAGCTTAAAGTAGGGCTTAGAGATCAAAGGAACAGATTAAAAATCTGAGTTCTTCTTAGATCTTTCCCATAGACAATCAGTTGCCAGACCTTATTGATTCTAGCTTTGTAGTATCTCTTACATGTGTCTCCTCTTCATGCATTCCACCTCTCTCTTAGTTCAGGTCCTCATCTCCTCTTCCATCTTGTACTAAAAGTCCTGCCCAAGTCAACTTCACCCCTTTCCCCACTCCTTGTCCCAGCAAAAGTAGCCCACTAGAGAATCCTAGAACTCAGCTTTCCATTTCTTGCCTTTTGTCTCTCCATGGGCCCCTAGATCTGGAAAGAATTCTCTATTCCACCTTCCCCAGAATGCTTAGCTTTTGTTTAGGTTTGACTCAGATGTCAGCTCCTTCAGAAAGTCTTTTCTGGTTCCCCCTCCCGGGTTGTTAATATTCTCTTCCTCATGAAATGACTTTATGCTATACTGACCTTTTATTTATGCTTTTCCCCTCCGGCAAATGGTAAACTGCTGGAGGGAGACATTATTCCTTTTTAGTCTTACTGCCTCCATCCTCATTCTTGCTTTCCACACATGTTTAGCTGTAGAAACTTGCGCATTTTTTCCCTTTAAACCTGATCTCAGTAAAAAAACTTTACAGTGAAGAATATCCTTTATAAATGCAAAATGGGGGGCAGCTAGATGGTGCAGTGGATAGAGCACTGGCCCTGGAGTCAGGAGTACTTGAGTTTAAATCCCACCTCAGACACTTAATAATTACCTAGCTGTGTGGCCTTAGGCAAGCCACTTAACCCCATTGCCTTGTAAAAAAAAAAAAAAAAAATACAAAATGGAACATTCTCTGCAACTGAGTGTGTTAGGGAACCAAAAGTTTAAATATCGTGCTTAGGATTAGGCAGTGAGGATAGCAGAGGCTGAATTGAACCAGACAGTTCTGAATTTGAGGTCTTTTCTCCACTACACCAAGCTACCTCTCCTTATATGTAATGGGTCATAGAACAATAGTATTATAAATTTAGGGACCTTGGAGAGCACCTTATCCAACTGCTCTCTTGCCCATGATCATACAAGTAGAAATTGCTAAAAGCCCCATTTGAACCCAGATCTTCTTGACTCTAACACCAGCATTATTGCCTAGATTTCCTTCCCAAGGGTTCCTGTTATGGTTCTGCTTGTGATTTTCTGGATTTTGCCAGATCTCAACTGCCTTTTCACTCTTTTTAAATTCTAGAACCCCCTTCTCCCACTGGTGAGTTTCTCTAAGGGTCTCCATTTTGAGAAGGCACCCAGGTCATCCATCTTTCATTCTTCTCCTATGTTTCTGGTTCTTCATATTTTGCTCCCAGGCCTCTGTTTGGGTGATTTCTCCCTACATGTCCCAGTTTTCAGTTCCTTTTTTGTGGGTTGTCTTCCTCATTAAAATATAATAATCCCAGACCAGCTCAATACTGAGAAAATTATAGCATAATTGATCACACCAATAATAAGAGCAAAAAACCATATGTCAGTTGATGCAAGAAAAGTTTTCGACAAAATATAACATTCATTACTATTAAAAATACTAGAAAGCTGTTTTTGATTTCTATATCAATTCCTATATCAATGGAGCTCTACTTAAAATGATAAGCAGTATCTATTTCTTATTATTTTTAATTCTTTATTTTCAAAGAAGACCAATGACTTCATGGGGGTAATATCTTGACTAGTATGTAAATGGAATTTAAATGAAACAGAGTTTCACAAAATAATCAAACCAACTTTATCTTCCAGAGTCATCAAAGTCCAATGGCAAGACAAAAGTCAAGAAGACTGATGATGACCTGGCATTCAATGGATGCCCTTGTTGTCTTTGATGACTAAGATCTAAGTGTTCCATAACACTTGTTTTCAGTCACCTTTATGGAATAGTTTTCATTCACCTATTTGCTAGGAAAGTTTTCACATACTTGGGATAGACATGATACAGTACTAATTCACCCATGAATTTCAACCTATAGGTTATCTTCAACCTGGTTTAGTCAGTCTGGTGATATGGGTTCCTAGGATGTGCTTACTTTGCATTCTACAGCTTCTTAGAACCATAGGTGAAAGTTGGGTGAATCAGGAGGACACCAAAGGTAGATGAGTAGTCCTGAAATGAATTCAATTTGCTCTCACACCGGAGGTTCTAGTGTTCCTTGAACATCACTTAGCCCCTCAGTAATCTATCTAAAACCAAGAGCCAGCATTATCTTGAGGATAAAGTAGAAGCCTTCCCAATAAGGTCAGGAGTGAAGCAAGAATGTCCATCATCATCACTATTATTCAATATTATACTAGATATGCTAATAATAACAAGACAAAAATAAATTGATGAATAGACTACAAAGAAGCAAAAGTCATTTTTTGAAGATGGCATAATGGTACAATTAGAGAAATCTAGAGGATGAATTAAAACTACTTGAAACAACAACTTTAGCAAAGATGCTAAATATAAAATAAACCCAAATAAAGCATCATTTCTATATATCATCAACAAAACCCAGTAGGAAAAGATAGTAGAATTCTATTTAACATTAACTGAGACAATAGAAAATACTTGGAAGTTTATCTACCAAGATAAGATACACACAGGTTCCTGTATAAATAAAATAACCAAACATTCTTCACTCAAATAAAGGTCTAAAAAAATGGGAAAATTTTCAATTTCTAATGTGTTGACTGAGACAGTTTTTTAAAAAATTGACAATATTTCCTAAATTAATTTACTTATTCAATGCCATAACAATCACACTACCATAGAATTATTTTAAAGAGCTAGAAAAAATAATACGATCTAACTGGAGTTATGAAAGGTCAAGAATAACAAGGGAATCAATGAAAAAAAATGAAGAAAATTGACCTTATGCTATATTACAAAGTGTCTGTCATCAAAACAATGATAAAAAATTGAGTGATTGATCTCAAACTATAATACAATGCAGTTATTTTCAAAACATATATATATATATATATGTATATGTACAATAAACAGAAGTAAATGACCATATACAAAGATCCAATTTTTAGAGTAAGAACTCATTATTTGACAAAACTCCTGGGGAAAACTGGAAAGCAGAATGGCAGAAAGTAGGCATAGACCAACATCTCTTAGTAGATACAATGATAAGGTGAAAATGATGACATACTTTAGACATAAAGGCTAATAACCTAAGCAAATGGAGGAACACAGAAAAGTTACCTCTTAGATCTATAGATAAGGAAAGAATTCATAACAAAAAAGAGAGAAAAGATCACAAGAGATAAAAATGCACAATTTTGATTATATTAAAAAAAGTTTTATGCAAACAAAACTAATGCAGTCATTGAAAGCAAGAAACTGGGGGAATTTTTGTTACAGTAAGTTTCTCTGATAAAAGTCTCCTTTCTCAAATGTATAGGGAGCTGAGCCAAATTTATAGAAATAAGAGACCATTCTCCAATTGATAAGTGGCCAAAGGCTATTATAGACAGGCAGTTTTCAGAAGAAGAAATCAAAGTTAACTATTGACTTATGAAAAAATTATCTAAATGACTAATTAGAGAAATGTAGATTAAAACAACTTTGAAGTACCACCTCACACCTATCAGATTGGCTAATATTGACAGCAAAGGAAAATGACTGATGTTGGAAGGGTAATGGAAAAACAGATTTGGAAAAAACTCTTGGCAGAGTTGTGAACTGGTCCAACCATTCTGAGAACAATTTGGAACTATGCCCAAATAACTATAAAACCCTTTGAACCAACTGCGAGGTATATATCCTAAAGAGATCAAATTAAAAAGGAAAAGGACCCCATATGTAGAAAAGTATTTATTGCAGCTCTTTTTGTGGAGGCCAAGAACTGAAAATTGAGGACATGCTCATCAGGTGGGGAATGGATGAGCAAGTCGTGATTTATGATTATGATGGAATGCTATTGTGCTGTAAGAAATGATGAAGGAACTGAAACAACTAACATGAACATAAACTAACATGGAGTAGAATCAGGAGAACATTGCATGTGGTAACAGTGATATTGTAGCAATAATTTACTGTGCAACGCTTAATTATCTGATTAATAAAATGATACACAACAATTTGAAAGGACTCATTATGAAAAATGTTACCTGCCTCCAGAGGGAAAAATGATGGCCTCCAAGTTCAGATTGAAGCATTTATTTTTCTTGCAAAATGGATAATGTGGAAATGTCAAATAACTGACTTTATATGGCTAAATAAGTGTTGTATTTCTTTCCTTCTTATTGGGTGGGGGAGGGATGAGAGAGGGAGAGAGAGAATTTGGGACTGAAAATAAAAATCAAAATAAAAAAGAATGTCAGCTCCTTGAGAACAAGGACTGTCACAAAGTGCCTGTCACAAAGTAAGTGGTTAATCAGGACTTATTTATTGTCTGAGTTCTTGAATCCTAATCTAGAAAGAGGACTTGGGGGAATTCTCTAGACACTTTTCTGGCCCTATAATTTTGCTACCTGAAGGCTAGACCACCACCATATTGTATTACACACACTTTGAGTTGGTAGGATATTAGAGCTAAATGGGATCTGGTACAATTAATTACCTGTTGTCTCTCCCATTTTATAGATAAGAAAACTGAGGTTTATTGTGGGGAAGTGAAAATCTGAATAGGCTTACCCTTCTCTTGTTCCATCTCATTCTCGTTCAGAGAAGCTTTCTTCTTGGATTCTCACTCAATTAATAATCTTGGATGCTAATGTCTGGCACTGCAGAGACAACTAGAATCAGTCTCACTCCACCTGGGGGCTGGCATAGATGTCTCAAAGTCCGTGGAACATGGAAAAAGGCTTGGGGATCCCTTGGGAAGGTAGATTTGAGCAATAGTTAGAGGTTGGATGGTCCACTAGCCTCTAGTGTCCAGAGACAGGAGTGAATGCAGAAGAACTGTGGCTGGGTGTCTGCCTTAGTGTACCAGCATTCCAGGTCTGCTAATGCCATCAGGAGCCATAGACATGCCAGGAAGTGGGGGGGGGATATGAAAGGGTCAGTAGCCAAGCATCCTTGGTCTTTGCAACCCCCCCATGAAGGACAAGGGGATGGCACTATCTCCCTACTCTCCTGGAGACCTGGGGAATCTACTCTCCTCTCCCCAGCAGGGTAAGGAGTTGGTTCTGTTGCCATGGTGATGCTATATGATGTCAGAGAGAAGGGGAACCCAGGGGAACCACCATTCACAGACTCCTAGGTTGTTAATTTTAGAAGCAAGAATGCTGGAGTTAGTGGTCTTCCATTCTAGTCCCTTTATTTTTACAGATAAGGTCACTCCTGAATGCATGTTGACCAGCATCTGAAAGAAGGCTCAGAGTTGGATTGGCTCAAGAGGGCAGAATTAGAAGTAATGAGTAGAAGTTGAGGAGGTGGCAGTGAGAGGAGAGAGAAAGCGGAGGTCAACTCAATAGAAGGAAGAACTTCCAATAATCACTGACCACAAGAGGGACAGATTACTCCCTAGGAAGTAGTGAATTCTGTTACCAAAGGTCTTTAAGGAGATGTTGGTTACCACTTGTCAGGGGGCCTGGAAAAAGAGTAAGTGGATGAGTTCTGACCCTCAGGGTTGGGGAAGCAAAACCCGTGAACATCTCTGATTCATTTTGATTTCTCACCTATCTGGAGCATTTGATGCTCTTGTTCTCATCTCTCCTCCCAGGTTTTCATGACCCTGCTCTACCTTCTTACCTGTCTGACCAATCTCCTCAGTCTCCCTCAAATGGCCTACCACTAGGTGAACAGGAACATCAGGGCTCTCTTCTCCTTTCTACATTCTCTATTGGTGACTTTGTTAGGTCCATAGACTCAATCAATCATCAGCTAATGGAGAAAAGGATCAGACCTGGAGTCAGAACTAAATCAAAATCCTGTTTCAAACACTCCTTAGCAAGTCACTTCACCTCTGTCTACCTCAGTTTCCTCACCTATCAAATGGAGGTAATAATAACACTCATCTCCCGGGGGAAGATGAGACTATATTTGTAGGACTCATAAAGCAGTATTTGGTACATAGTAGGGTCTTTTTCTTTCTTTCTATGCAGATGCCTCTAAAATCTATGTTGTGAACCCTCATCATTTTCTTGAATTTCAGTTAACTGAATAGCATTTATAATTTACAATTGCCAGGCAATTTGCTAAGCATTGAAGATACAGAGAAAGGCTAAAAAAAAATTAAATTGTTCTCTGTTTAGCAGCCTAATGGGAGAGACAATAAGCCAATAGTTAGCTACATACAAGATAGAGACTGGCATTAATCTCAGAGGGAAGTGTGTGTGTGTGTGTGTGTGTGTGTGTGTGTGTGTGTGTGTGTGTGTGTGTGTTCAATTGTTTCTAACCCTAAGAGGGGGCAGTTTGCCATTTCCTTCTCCAGCTCATTTTACATATGGGGAAACTAAACTAAACAGACTTAGTTGACTTACCCAGGGTCACACAGTTAGGAAGTATCTGGAACCAAACCCAGCAAATATTATGATAAAGAAGGACCAGGAAAGGTTTCTTGTGGAATGTAGGACTAGCTAAGAATTAATGGAATTCAGGAAGGCTTGAAGGTGCAGCTTCAGAGAGATGGTGTGTTGCAGACATGGGTGGACAATTTGAGGAATACCCAGGAGGTCAGTGACACTGGATCCTAGAGTACATGATAGGGTGGGGGGGGGGGTAGGTAAGGAGTCTGAAAAGGTAGGAAGGGGAAGTTTATGGAGAGTTTCAAAAGCTCCAGCCCTATACCTTCAATTGCTAGCTCCGCATCTGCTCCTAGATGTCCCATAGATACCTCAGACTTCAGAAGTACAAAATAGAATTCATTACCTCCCACTTCTCTTAGACCCCCATTTTCTTTTGAGATGTGCTACCAATCTACCAATAACTTGGGTGAGGTCCACACCAAATTTGTACTCTTCACTCTCATTAACTCCCCCACCCTCCACCCCCCCCTCCTACCTAGATCCAAGAGGTAGTCAAGCCTTGCTAATTCCACCTATGATCCTATGCAAGTGGACTTGGGGAACTGGGAATTGGTGCTATTTCCTCACAAGGATGAGACTTTCCAATGGCACTATTATCTATCCAGGTGTTACTTCCTCAGTGAAGAATGGCAAGCTTCCAAAAGCTGTCTGCCCACACCTTCTCTTCCTCGGGATCATAGGGCTGGCCAATTCGGAAAGTCAAATGTCCAGCCACTTATCTATGGGAGAGCTATGTTCCCACCAGCAGGGGTTTCTGTGTGGCTTTTATGGTCTGAGGGGTACCAGATTGTCACCATTAATCAAGTAGACAAGGATCTGTCTTCTACTCAGTCACCATCCTCTGGTTTTGTTTCCCCTAACCCTTTCCTTTCCTTGCCCTTCCACTCAGTACCTTAGAGAGGAGGAATGTCTCTCTCTGCAGGGCTTCCCCAGTTCTTGGATCCATGGGAACAAGACTTGCCTTACCAGGGAACATGAAACTGGTGTTTTGCTTTCAACTTTTCACCTCATCTTTCCTTCTAGTCCTTATAGATTCAGTATGGATCCCTCAACTGCCCAGTGCCCCAGTTAAACTTGTATCATTTAAGAAACCTGTACCCTAAGACTTCTCCTTCCTCTTTCCTCATTCCCTTCCCAGTTCCCCTACTCCTTTCTTCTCCTAAACCTTTTCAGACTGTGCACCACTGCTGTGGGCCTAAATTTTAGCTTTGCTTAATCTGTTCAACTAATTCAGGCCTACTTATTAAAGGCTGATAACTTTTTATGCTTTTCTGCCCCATGTATGTTTGTTTTCTTTAAAGTTAAAACTCAAAAGTTGAATAATGGGAGTCTTATTCTCAGGGGGAAGGAGAAGATGAACCTTTGGAACTGAAAATAAAATAGAAATGAAAGAAAAAAGGAAATTTCCCAGGATCAGAATGTGGCTGGTAAAGAAGATAGTTGAGAGCAGTGGGCTTTTCTGACATAATCAATTCTGCTAACTTTGCACTACACCTATGTCTTCCATCTCTAGGGGGAAATGGGGACCATGGAACCTTATACTGGAAAGAGGAATTGAACTGGGTGATCTGGACAACATAAATACAGAGACTGTCTTAGAGTTTTTACTTTAACAATTCCTTCCCATTCCTCAAATTATTTTCCAACTATGAGTATATCTTAAAAATAGAGCATGAGATATAATGGCAAGAGTCTTGACTTTGGTGAAGAAAAATTGAATTCAAATCCTAGTTTGGTTGCTTCTTACTTAGTGATCTTGTGTCAGTCACTTTCCTTTTCTGGACTTCATCAGAGAAATGAGAGGTTTGTGTTGGATGATCTCTAAGGTTCCTTTCCACCTCCTAAATTTTATCATTTGATACCCATACTATTATTAAAAAATAGGCAGATATAATTCTTCCCATTTCATTGATTGCAAAACTGAGGCTTAACTATAACTACTCCCCAACACAAATGTTTTGTTTTCACTTGGCCAATCCCCTCACTATTTCCAAGTTTTCTCTTGAAGATTTTGCTTGTTTCCATGGTCTAGGAGGTACCTGTATCTACCTTGAATCCTACTTAAACTATGAGGCCAAGTTTATTCCTTGATGATGTTTGTACTTCATTCTCAAAGGAGACCATAATATGCAAGTAAATTGGATTTGAGTTGGGGGAAGGGGCTGTGCTCAGTCACTGGGTCCAATGGTCCGATATGGATCAGGATGACTGCAGATAGCTCTGGCTGCAAGGTAAACAGATTAAATTACTTTCACAAGGTCACACCCATAATAAGTGTCCAAGGCCCTATTTGCAGATCCTCCTAACTCAAGGACTGGTGCTCCACCTACTTCACGACCTAGCTGCTCCTCCAGGGGTACTTCTTACACCCCTCTAGGTTACACTGACCCAACCATTCTCTGACCTCTTGCAACACTTATTGGTCATCACTTGGTTATAAACTCTCCTTAGTTATTTGGTAATCATTCCATTGTTCAGTTAAGTCAACAAGTTACTTGTATGGTAGACATTGTGCAATTGTGGATCTAAATTTGGAATTATTCCTTAAATGGCATTATACTACACATACCCTTTGACTCAGCAATAGTGCTACTCGGTCCATACCATAAAGAGATTAAAGAAAGAAGAAAAGGTCCAAAAGTATTTATAGCAGCACTTTTTATGGCAGTGAAGAATTAGAAACTGAGGGGATGCTTATCAATTCTGGAATGGCTTAATGAGTTATGGTATTTGGATACAATGGAATACTATTGTTCTATAAGAAATGAAGGGGATAGTTTCAGAAAAATCTGAAAAGACTTTTAGGGACTGATGCAAAGTGAAGTAAGCAGAACCAAGAGAACAATTTATATAATATCTATTAAAAAGATAGACCTTTGAAAGACGGGAACTCAGGAAGACTCATCTTCCTGACTCCAAATCCACACTCTCCACTGAGTTCAAATCTAGCTTCAGACATTCACTAACTGTGTGACCTTGGGTAAGTCATGTAACCCTGTTTGCCTCACTTTCCCATATATGAAATGATCCAGAGAAGGAAATGCCAAAATACTTCAACAACTTTGCCAAGAAAATCCCAAATAGGACAAATAAAATTGAAAAATGGTTCAGCAGCAACAACAAGAAACTATGGAATAATTTTACATATATAAATATCAATATATATATATACATACATACACACACACATATATAGGTGAGGAAGGAGAGGGAAAAAGAGAAATTTACATGATAATTTCATTATGTATTTTAAAGGAATAGAAATAGATTTATAATTTCATGTGCAATCATTTTTTATTATACTGTGTTACAGAAATCCTTGTTTTATTGTACAAATTGAAATAAATGTGGTGAGAAAAAGAAAATATACATATCAGTTATTGGGCCTTAAAGTTTCTGGACTGCTTTAGCAATATTGCCTTTAGAATAAGATGGCCTGAGTTTTTATACTGGCTCAGCTAAGCCAGTTTGGACTAGTGTGACCTTATAAATGACTTGAACCTCTCTAGGTCTTCACTAGATAACTTTTCATGTCCCTTCAGGATCCTATGGTTTCATTTCAGACAAACAATGGCCCGGTGAACAATACCAGTTACTGTTATCCTCATTTTATAGATGAAGAAACTGAGGCACAGAGAGGCTAAGAAAGTTTTTTTTTTTTTACCTATACTTATAGAGCTAGTGAGTATCAGAGGCAAACATTCAGGCCCGGGTCTCATTTGACTCACTATTAGACTCTAGGTCTTTTGATCTTTCCTACCCTTGAACCCAAGACTTTTGATTCCTTCCCCTGTTTCCCCCAACCTACAGGTTCATTCAAACTGAAGGACCAGGGCTGAAGGGATACTGGCTTGCCCAAGCTAGTGCATCTTGTTGAGGAAAAGAATGATGAGCTTTTCTGGGGCTGAGTCCTTCCAAGGAATGATGAATGGGCAGGACAGTAGGAGGCAGCTTTATTTCCCTCCAGAGACTCCTCGATATAACGATATAACAGCCAGTGGGGTAATGAGAATGAAGAGGTTGTGAAATCCCCACAAGCTTTTATAAGTCAATGCTTCCCTGGGCTCCCTTAAATTGTTCTTCTCCTTGCCCCTCCCTTCCAAGCCAATACCTAAGCCATGTTGGAGCTGGTCTTCTATCCAATGGTGATGTATCCTCCACTTCCATTATTTTTTTTAGGTTTTTGCAAGGCAAATGGGGTTAAGTGGCTTGCCCAAAGCCACACAGCTAGGTAATTTATTAAGTGTCTGAGGCCAGGTTTGAACTCAGGTACTCCTGGACTCCAGGGCCAGTGCTCTATCCACTACTCCACTGCGCCACCTAGCCGCCCCCTCCACTTCCAATAAACAAAAATGCTTCCCTGCATCCAACCGGAAGTGCCTTTGTTTCTCACCCTGTCACTGCTTAGCTATGGGATTGTTCTTAAGTTCTTTAAATCCTTCTCTGGCCTTGGCTTCCTCAACTGTAAAATGAGGGCATAGCTAGATGTTTAATGTCCCTCACAACTCTGAGTCTGACCTTATCCTAGGCTTAACAGAGTTAATCTAAATAGAGTAAGAGCACATCACCATGACCCCTTGAGGAATATAATGCCATAGAAATTTTCATTGGCCCTGGAAGGGCTATTCAGAAACTTGCTATTTACCATCTCATCCCCCATTTGGAGAAAATCAAGACATTCAGTTTTCTTAAAAGAAAGATATATACCAATCAATAAGCTTCCTTTCTGGTGAATGAATAGCCACTGTTCCTGAAAAGCACCAATGAAACTAGAATAAGCAAGACACTTAGGCCTGGAAAAGAATTGAGGATTTTCAGATATGAGCAATGAATGGATTTGTTTGGCTCAGTTTGGGTTATCTGTTATAATGGAGAATTTATGGGGGAGGAGAGGGAGTGGAGGAGTATTGATACTATCTCAAAAAAAATAGTCAATGAATTATTTTGAAATACACACAATAGTAGGCAGCCAGGTGGCACAATAGATAGGAGCATTGAACTTGAAATAAGGAAGACATCTTCATGGGTTCAAATCTAACCTTTGACATTTATTAGTTGTATGACTGTGGGTAAGACATTTAACCCTGCTTGCTTCAGTTTCCTCATCTGTAAAGTGAGCTGGAGAAGGAAATGGCAAACCACTCCAGTAGTTTTCCCAAGAATTAAAAATATTACAGTGCTATAAGAAATGATGAGCTCAATGATCTTGGAAAATCATGGAAAGACTTGCCTGAAATAATGACGAATGAAATGAGCAGAACCAAGAGAACATTGTCTACAGTAACAGCAATATTATTTTAAGAACTATTGAGCAAATAGGTCATTTTGGCTATTAGATATATTAATTGCAAATTACAAATTAGAATTTAAAGAACATTAAAGACATTAGCTGCATCCAGAGGAAGAACTGATAAATGGAAGTATGTAAAGACTAATTTTACATATATATGTTATATGTGCATATGTAAAAGTATATATATATATACATATATATATATATACACATACATACATATGTGCCTAATAGTATTCATCTCCAGGGTGGGGAGGAGAGGGAAGAAAAAAAATTATATGATAACTATTATATATTTAAAATGAATAGCAAGTTGTACAGAAGAGATTCGCAGTTTTGTGTGTATTCATTTTTTTAATTATATTTTGCTATGTAAATGATTGTTTTGTTCCATAAATTAAAAAAGAAACTAAAGGAAAAAAAAAGAATGAGGTGGGGGGATGGAAAAAGGTTTCCTGTAGAATCCTATGGGATTCTAGTTGGACTTTGAAGAAAGCTAGGAGGTGGAGATAAAGAGGGAGAATATTCCAGATATGCAAGACAGAGAAAATTCCTGGAGCTGAGGAAATGGAGACTTTTGCCAGAGAGAGACAGGAGAGAGGCTAATGTCACTGGATCATGGAGTATATAGGGAGCAGTATAAGGTAAAAAGAAGATTACAAAGAAGAATGGGTTATACAGGAATCTGAACCCAAATTGAGGACTTTATAGTTGATCGTGGAGATGATTAAGAGCTATTGGAAATTATTGAGAGGTCAGACCCTCACTGTAGGGTGAATGGAGGATGGACTCGGGAGGGGGGAAATGAGGCAGGCAGACTCACCAGATCCAATATTCCAGTTAGGAGGTGATGAGGGCTTCCATGCTGGTGGCAGAGACAGAGAAGGGGGAGTATGTGAGAGATGATAGGATGGCAGGATCAATAGACCTTGACAACAGCTTGGATAAGGGAAGGTGAAATAGTGAAAAGTCAAGGATGACATCCCAGCATGCCCTTAGGTGACTAAGAGATGATAGTAAGAAAACTAGAAAGAGGAGAGGGTTTGTGGGAAAACAATGGTTCAGTTTTAAACAGCTGAGTTGAAGTTTGTAGACATGAGTTGGAGATGGTCAGTAGGCAGCTGACTAGATAAAGAAACTGGAGAATCACCAGCACAGCGATGATGAGGCCATCAAGGGAAATAATAGAGGGGAAAGTGGACCTGGATTATTTGCTCTGTGAAGTGAGCTTTTTAACCAGATGACTTTCCAACTTGGAATCCTTCAGTGAGAAGGGAGTCAAAGGAGGATGGGGGTGGGGAGAGAGGAGGGGAATTGGATTACTTTATGGGGAGGGATAAGAGGAGCAAGGTAGATTTATTTCCAAGAATAGCTGATTCAAGTTGAATTTTCCCTTCTCATTTGACACTTCCCCATCCCCTATAACCCAATTCAATCTCTTCTCTCCTCTAGCTTCTCCTCCTCTCGTATCTCTGCTGTCTCCTTGCTGGCTGATTGCCTGCTACTATCTGTCTGTCTGTCCATCTCACCTCTCCCTAGAGCCTGGAAAGCTTCAGGAGTTAATCTCATTTGAGGCTATGAAATCTCATTTGCAGTTGGATTAATGTAGTGCTGAGATGGGCCAGGCCCCAGTCTGTCTCCCAGCCCAGAAACATAGAAAGCAATCTAGAGGGGAAATCTGCCTTCCCCAGTGGGCCCTGGGGTCGCTGGAAAGCAATCATGGGTAAGAAGAAGATTGAAACAATATCTGTAGTCCCCTCATCCTGTTCCCCCACCCCACTTCGAGCTATTTAGAGCAGGCTTGTAGAGAGAAAGGCCCAACCCAGGCAACTGAGTCACATAGGCTGGCCAGTCAGGAAGGGGGCAGGTTCAGCCTCTAAGCTTTCCTCTCCTGGACCAGTGCTGAGTTACCCAGTTTTTCTGGGCCTCAGTCCAAAGTGGTGATGTTTGAGTTGGCTTCCCAAACCACCGTCCTGCCCAGATAAATAAGTCTAGTCTAGGAGATAGAAATTTCATAAACATTCATAGGATGATGTTTTCATTCTACAAACATTTATTAAATTAGGGGCTATCTAGGGCTATCAAAAGGCAGCTGGGTGATGCAGTGGATAGAACACTGGGCTTGGAAACAGGAAGACTCATCTTCATGAGTTCAAATCTGGCCTCCTATATGTATGACCCTGGACTAGTCACTTCACCTTGTTTGCCTTAGTTTCCTCATGTGTCAAAATAAACTGGAGAAAGAAATGGCAAACTGGGGAGTAGCTTTTGAAAGAACACCCCAAATAGGGTCACATGAATCAGGTGTGACTAAAAAAAATGACTTAACATATAATTATACTAACATTTACTTGCTGTTATCATACAGAAATTATTTCCTACCTCCTTGTCTTTGCATAAGCTGTTCCTTTCAGAGCGGGAATGTTCATCCTCTTCACCTCCAGCTTTTAGAATTCCTGGTTGTTTGAATATCATCTTCTGCATTAGGATATGAACGCTTAAGGGTGGAGACCTGGATTTTGCCTTTCTTTGTAGTGTCAGAGTTTAGTATAATGCCTGCCACATGTAAGAGCTTATACATACTGGTTAATTAGCTATCACCTTCCTTAGGAAGCCTTTCCTAACTTACCCCATCGCTAGTACTCTACTCCCTCCCATATTACTTTATAGTTTCTTTGAGTAAGTTTTGTACTTGCATGTGTATATATGTTGTATCCTTCCCCAGAAGAATGTAAGCTCTCTGAAGTCAAGGACTTTCTTGTTTAGTTGTTTGTAACCCCAGAATGCAACGCAATTCCTATCCTGAAACAGATTCATTTTAAATGTTTGCTAATTGAATGAATAAGTGACCTATTTTATGCAGGGTCTACTCCATGCTGGAGAAGATCTAAAGTTTTAGGTAAGAAAGGGGTCCTTACCCTCACATGATCAACAGATACTTATTCAGCATCCACTTATATCCAAGGCAGAAGCAATGAGGTATAAGCAAGAGATTTTTGCTGGTCCTTTTGAGTTAAGAGAGATCTGGGTTCAAATTCTCACTCAAAAACTTACTAGATAAAATCTAAAATTCTGTCTGGCTTTTAAAACTCTGTTCAGTCCTCCAATAGTCATAGTTTGCCATCCAATGCCTCTTCCCTCTCTCATCATCCAAGATCTCCTGCAGCAGCATATGAGGAGGAGAGGAAAGTTCATTTTGCGGAAGTACTATGGGGTTGGGGTTCAAATCTGCCAGTACTCATAGTTTGCCATCTAATGCCTCTTGCCTCTCTCTATCCTCATCTAAGATCTCCTGTGGCAGCATAGAGGAGAGGAAGATTCATATGGGCTTGGAGCTTGCCTAGGCATGGGTGAGGATAGCTGGGCAAGAGATTCAAAAGCAGGGGCTCATGTAGAGCTGATGTTAGAAACAGAAGAAACCTTGGTGTTCATTGAGAACAAGCCTAGAATTGCAGAATATGAGAAGTGAAGGGATCTCAGTATCTATCTAGCCACATCCAACATGGAATTTCCATTAAGGGTAAGTCACCATGCATTTATTGAGCACCGACAGCATACCCAGAAACATTTCAGGAAGATTTATGACAAACTGAAGTGTGCCCAGTGGAGGTTAACTCTTAAGAGCAATGATTGACCCAAAACTGGGAGGCACCTCTGAAGGTGTTTGATCCAATCCCCTCCTTTTCCAGATGAAGGAACAAGGTTTGTAAATGATTTGTCCAAGGTTACGTAAATAGAAGAGTCAGGATTTGAACTCAGGACAGATTTCAAGCTAAAAGGAAACAGATCCTTGTAGTCCAAATTCTCTTGTTTTACAGGTGGAGAAACTGAGACCTGCTTGGAGAGGTGAAGTGATTTTTCTGATGTTACACAGATAGATACAGAAAGGATTTAAACCATCTTGTCTGCCTGGGAATCCTGCCTCTTTGCACCACCCCACGCTGTAGTGAGCACAAGCTCCAATCCATCAAATCTGTTTTCTCATTCAGGAGCTGTCCGCCCCTTCTCCAGGGGTGGGGTTTAGAATCTTAAGTCAAAAGAGGAGGCTAGCATTTCATGATCTCTTCTTCCAGGCCATGAATGAGGATGAGTCACGGTTGGCAAGATGTTTTTCCTCTAGAAAGGGTCCCAGGTCAGGAAGAGAAAAGCCAAGTTCAAGGGGCTTTCAGAAGATCAGGGTGGGGATGGATCAGGAGGAGGCTGCCAGCCCCCCAACATCAGTGTCATGGAAATGTCACTCTGGAGCTTTATGGTTCTCATCTCTATTGTTTCTCTGAGGGGGCCCTGTGGGATCTCATTAGAAATTGCAGGCGTGTCTCTGCAGTTTGCCCCAGTCCTCCCTCCCTCCCTTTTTCTGTCTTTTTCTTCCTTTCCCTCCCTAACCCTTTCCCCCTTCCTCCCACCCCAGTAGAAGTAAGGAGAGGCTTCAAAGGAAATACAGGGTTTCTTCCTTCTCCTCCTCTTTCCCCTTCTCTTTCTTTTCCTTCTCTTTCTTTCCCTTTCTCTTCTCTTCTTCCTTCTCCCCCTCTTCCTCCTCTTCCTCCCTTTCCTTCTTCTTCCTCCATTTTTCCTTTCTTTTCCCTCCCCTCCTCTTCTTCCTCCCTCCCCCTCCACCTTCTCCTTTTCTTCCTCCCCCTCCTTTTTCCTCTTCTCTTTCTTTCCCTCTCCCTCCTCTTCTTTCTCCCTTCCCCCTCTTCCTCCATCTCCTCCCCCTCCTCTTCCTTCTTCTCTTCTCCCACTCTTTCCCCCTCCTCCCTTTCCCCCTTTTTCTTTTCTTTTCCCTCCTCTTCCTCCTCTTCCCCATCCAGAGTGGGGTTGGAATGATCTCAAAATTCCTTCGGGCTAAACAGGCTGAATTAATTCCCTTTCCATTTATGGCTCAAAAGAACTACCAATTCACCTGTGGCATAATTACAGCAGCTCCACTTTCCCTCCTCCATTGTCTGCTCCATTAAGAGACTTTTATAGTTTCTGTATTTGTCAGACCCAAGGTAATTTTCTCCCTCTCTTCCCCAGATGCTGGGAGGGGAGCCATTTCCCTCACCCCTGAAAGTCATTTTCCTGTCTTTCTAGAAGCCAACATCTGACACTTTAAGAGGGA
>NC_133661.1:47901934-47984434 GCF_037893015.1 Macrotis lagotis | reverse complement strand
ATAATACCAAACAATAAATTTCAGGTTCAAGAAAGCATATATAGATATTACATATTATGTTCAAAATTATACATCCATTCTTTGCTTCCTAGTAGGATTTCTTCTGTTCTCTTATGTTTATTTTATACTTTTTTTTCCTCTCCTCTTCCCACCAGGATGGCTATAATTAAGGATGGATATATATATATATATATATATATATGTATGTATGTATAAAATATATATAGTGTATATATATAGACACAGATATATATACACACACATTTTTATAGATACACATCCATATATAGACATTTATATATGTATACATACACACACCCAAACATACATATAAATATATAGATACATAACATTCATATTCATAGATATAAATTTGGTTTGTGTGTATGCCTCATTTTGACGACATTTCCTGAAAACAACAACCCTCCTCATTCTTCTCTGCTGCTTTACCAAAAGGTCCTAGGAGCTGGAGGACACTGAGGTCCAGAGAGATCACACAGACAGTAAGGAACACAAGTGGAAGGGTAAGACATGGGGAGGACTGGATAGCTTTGGAAGATCATCCTGTCTTTGAGGAGAAGAAGATACTTGTTTCTTGCCAGAATCCCTTTTAGATGTTCTGGAATAAAAATAAAGACTGTCATATGGGGATTAGAGGAGAACGTGTGTGGATAAAAGGGGAATGGGAGAGAGGAGAGGTCCCAGTGTGCGCCCCTTTATAACCAGGGCCTCAGCTCAGGAGAAAGAATTCTGATCAATATGCAATCTCAGAACTGGAAGGCACTCCTGAGAGAACAGTAAGAGAGGAAAGCCAGCAACAACAAGTTGACCTTGGCCATGGAAAGCTCTGAGTTCAAGTCTCTAATACTGGTGGTGTGTCCCGGGGTTCCCAGACATTCTAAGAATGTAAGCAAATTGGCAACTAAAACAGTAGAGAAGATAACCCCCTAATGATGAAATCATAGGTCAAAACGAAAAAAAATTTTTTTTAATTGGTTTCTTTTGTTATTTAAGCCACAGTCACTTTGTAAAATGGTTCCCCTGCATATCCCTCACTATTGTCTCCTAGTAAAAAAAAAAACAATTAAGGAAAACTAGCCAATAAAGTAATGCCCTCTGGGCACCCTATTCAATGTTCTGCCCTAGTCCATTCCCACCCCAATATGTTTCTTTATCCTCATGACTGATTAAACTAAGTTGGGCAGCTTTTAAATATCATGTTCTTTTAGTGTTATTATATATACAAATATATAATATGTAATGCATATACTATTATATAATTCATTATGCATGAATTTTTAAAATTGTATTTTGTCCAATTAATAACTCCCATATTTTATTTGATTATATATTTGTATATATAAAATATGCAATACATAAACTTATATTCAATTCAATATATATACATATATATGTGTATATATATATATATATATATATATATATATATATATATATATAAATTTTTTAAATGGCCTTTTGGTCCAGTTAATATCTCCTGCACTTTATTTATTTGACACTATACACATATGATATGTAACATTATTTATGGCTAAAATTCATTATATTTATGGATATTCAAAATTGCCTTTATAAGCCTAATGAATAACTCCTACGTTATGTATAATAATAAACTACATAAAATTCATTCTGCATGACTTTTTAAAATTGCATTTTGGTCCAAATAGAAACATCTATACTTTATTTGATTTTGTATATGTATAATAAACATACTATTAAAAGGATTTTTAAAATTGTACTTTGGTCCAATTAATAACTCCTATACTTCAGTTAATTATCTTTAGTATGTAATACATATGCTTTTATATATAATTTATTCTATGAGTGGATTTTTAAATTATATTTTGGTCCAGTTAATAACTTCTACACTTTATTTATTTATTATACACATATATACTTATATTTGTAGTTAAATTTTTTAATTGGTTTGAACCAGTTAATAATTCCTGTACTTTATATGATATTATACATACATATTATTATTTATGGTTAAAATTCAATACATAAATGAATTTCTTTGGTTTTTTGTGAGGCATAGGGGTTAAGTGACTTGACCAAGGTCATAGAGCTAGTTCTATAGGATTTTTAAAATTGCATTTTGTGGTATAATGAAAACTTTGTACCATTTATTTGATTATATATATATATATATATATATAAAATATCATTTCCATATAAAATTCACTCTACATATGACCTTTTAAAAATTGGATATTGGTCCAGTTAGTAATTCCTATGCTTTATTTGATTTTGTACACATGTAATAAACATTCTGTTAGAAGAAATTTTTAAATTGTATTTTTGGTTCAATTAATAGCTCCTATATATTATTTGATTTTATACATTTAAAACAACTATATGTACTATTGAATGTATAAAATTCATTTTACATGAAATAGGATTGCATCCTGTCCAATGAATAGCTGCTTCATATTATTTGATTTTCTACATTTAAAACTACCATATTTACTAGTAAATGTATAAAATTCATTCCACATGATTTAGAATTGCATCCTGTCCAATTAATAGCTCCTACACAGTATTTGATTATCTACATTTAAAACAACCATATGTACTGTTGAATGCATACAATTCATTCTATATGAAATCAGGATTGCATCCTGTCCAATGAATAGCTCCTTCATATTATTTGATTTTCTACATTTAAAACTACCACATGTACAATTAAATGTATAAAGTTCATTCTATACGAATCAGGATGGCAACCTGGCCAATGAAGAGCTCCTACACAGTATTTGATTTGCTACATTTAAAAAAAACATACCTATTATTCAATGTATACAATTCATTCTATATGAATCAGGATGGCAACCTGGCCAGTGAAGAGCTCCTTCATATGATTTGATTTTCTACATTTTAAACCACCCCTCTGTTCAATTAAATGTAAGCGATTCATTCTATATGAATCAGGATGGCATCCTGGGCCAATTAGTAGCTCCTGCCTATGATCTGATTTTCCACATTTTAAACCACCCTGTGTACAATTTAATGTATACAATTCATGCCATATGAATCAGGATGGCATCCCGGCCCATGAAAAGCTCCCACACAGTATTTGATTTTCTACAGTAAAAGCCACCATAGGTGCTAGTAAATGCATAAAATTCATTATTGTTAGGACTGCACCTGGTGTTGCCGGGCTTTCTCTGGTTGTGTAATGGCTCGCCCCGCCATGCCAGGCCATACACCCGCATATTTGTCTGCATGCCGCCCCGCCCCCGCCCCCCCACGTGTGCCTCAGACTGGTACTGTCTCCTGCAGCCGTGGGCAGCCTGGGAGCGGCCGCCCCCCGGCCGCGGTGTCTGGCACCTCTGGCACTCGGCTCGGCTCGGCGGGGGCCAGCCCCCTGGCAGCGGGCTCACGTGGCCTGCCCTGCCGGGCCACAGGGAAGGGTGGGCGGTGGCAGGAGCGGCTCGCGGCTCCGCCTCTTCCCCCCGCTCGGGCCTTGGCTCCTGCATGACGTCACCGGCCAGGAAGCCGCGGGCCCCTGGGGGAGGGGAGGGAGGGGAGGGAGGCCGGTGCCCCTGGGTAGGGCTTCGCCAGGTGCAAAGGCTGAAGACGGGCGAAGGGGGAGGGACTCGGGCGTGGGTGGCCCCGTGGGGGGCGTGCAGGGAGGGCCCCCGCCGCCCCGCGTTCTCATTTCTCCTTTCTCTAGGAAGGGGCCCCTCCCTGGTCCCTGACTGGGGGGGAGGGGGGCTGAGACCCTGCTGGACCCTCGCGGGACCGGGTGGGGTGTGGGCCCGTTGGCACCCCCCCTTTGCCCCCTGCCCATTGCCTAGCAACAGTGAGCCGTGCAGAGGCTGCTGGAGGCAGGTGGTCGTGCCCATCAGGGAGGGCCGGGAGCAGCCCCGACGCCTGGCATCATGTTCAGCAGGTCTGGCTACAGGGCCCTGCCCCTGGGCGACTTTGACCGCTTCCAGCAATCCAGTCTGGGCATCTACGCCTCCAAGCAGGGCTTCTTCCCCACCCTCCTGGGGCGAGACCGGCTGAGCGGAGGGCAGGATGGGGGTGAGTGATGGGAGAGGGCATGGGACGGGCCTTCGTGTGCACCCATATCAGCTCCCCTGCAAAGGGAGGCCGGGGCAGGGCTGGTTTATGTATGGTCTCCCTTCAACCCCTGGCAAGTCAGGCCCCTGGCCCCTAAAAATCTGCCACCTGGGCTAACTTGACTACTAAGCAGAGGAAAACCTAGGCCCCGAGCCTACTTTGGACACTTAGTAGCTGTATGCCCTCTAGGAAAGTCACTCCATCCTGCCTCAGTTTCCCCGTTTGTAAAATGAGTCTAGTAATAATTGCAACCTTTAAATCATAGACTCAAATGAGGCTGTCCTTAAAGTGCCACATTTGTTGTATAGTTTTCCCCTAGGAAAGTCACTCCCTCCTGCCTCAGTTTCCTCATTTGTAAAATGAGTCTAGGAATAACTGCCACGTTTAAGTGATAGACTCAAATGAGACAATGTATCCTTAAAGTGCCACATTTGCTGTATAGCTTTCCCCTAGGAAAGTCACTCCCTCCTGCCTCAGTTTCCTCATTTGTAAAATGAGTCTAGGAATAACTGTAACAATTAAATCATAGGCTCAGATGAGACAATGTATCCTTAAAGTGCCACATTTGCTGTATAGCTTTTCCCTAGGAAAGTCACTCCCTCCTGCCTCAGTTTCCTCATTTGTAAAATGAGTCTAGGAATAACTGCCACGTTTAAGTGATAGACTCAAATGAGACAATGTATCCTTAAAGTGCCACATTTGCTGTATAGCTTTCCCCTAGGAAAGTCACTCCCTCCTGCCTCAGTTTCCTCATTTGTAAAATGAGTCTAGGAATAACTGTAACAATTAAATCATAGGCTCAGATGAGACAATATACCCTTCTTTTAGTTTATTTTTTTTGCAAGGCAAATGGGGTTAAGTGACTTGTCCAAGGCCACACAGCTAGGTAATTATTAAGTATCTGAGGTCAAATTTGAACTCAGGTCCTCCTGACTCCAGGGCCAGTGCTTTATCCACTGCGCCACCTAGCCGCCCCAAGACAATGTACCCTTAAAGTGCCACATTTGCCTGTGGACATTGATAACTGTACCCCCTTCCCAAGAAAGTTATTCTATCCAGCTCCATTTCCTCATTTGTAAAATGAGTCTAGTAATGAATACAACACTGAAATCACAGGCTCAAATGAGACAATGTATCCTTAAAGTGCCACATTGGTCATTACTGTCCCAGATTATGAGGGTGGACACCGTCTTGTTTAGAAAATCCGTGGACAAATCCCCAGGTGTCTTTCCTAGAGTATTTCCCAGGGAGGACTTAGAAGGAATATGTCTCTAGAATAGAAGGCCCTATGAGGGATTTTTGAGGCAGTACTGGAAAGAACTCTAGGTTTTCCAGTCCAAAACTCCCATTTTATAATTGAGGAGACTGAGGTCTGCCAGGGATATGCAGGTTGTTATCCCAGGTGGAATTTGAACTCCATTCTTCTTCCTCTAGTGAAACTTGTGATTCTTAACATCCAGTGCTTCAACTCCTTCCTCCATGTACAGGCTCTCCCCCATTTCCGATCATTCTCCTCTGCCCTCACCTCCATCTTTGGGATCCTTACTTCCCCCAGTTTGGCTAGAGCACCAACTCTTCCAGGAAATGGTTCTCCTCACATCCTAAATTTATTTCCTATTTACTTACCTATATTTATGTTGTTTTCCTTCAGGTTAACTCCCTGAGCTCTTTGCTTTTGGGGTTTAGGATTTGATTTTTTTTTTTTTTTTTGGTATACCCAGGTTTTAACATAGAGCTTGTCACCTAAAAAGTGAGCTATAAATGATTGTTGAATTAGCTTGAATTAAAGTGAGATTTAGCAAGGGGAGGAAAGAATATTAGAAACTGAAGTCAGAGGACCTTCATTTAGGAAGATCTAAGTTCACACATCTGACCTTAGAAGCTTCCTAACTATAGGACCTTGGCAAGTCACTTAACCACTGTTGACCTCAGTTTCCTCAACTGTAAAATGGGAATAATGACAACAGGGCTGTCACGTAGATCAAGTAAAATACTGTCTAGTAGGTGTAACAATCAAATGCTAGCTATTATTACTGTTACTGTTGTTCTTACTTATATTGAAATGTCTTCCTCTGAGTGACATCAGATTGCTTAACTTCACCCTACCAGAGCTGACTCAACTGAAAAATAAGAGGAGGTTGCATTAGATTCCTGGATTCCAAATCAGTAATGTCAGGCCAGTCCAGTTTTCTATGCAGGATGGGGCTCGGTAGGGCTATAGTCATGGATCCTAGAAGGCCTTGGAAAGACTGCATTTTTTGGCTCTTCTTATAACTTGTGAGAACCGAACCCCAACTCTAATAATTTCAATATCATTCCCCATGTCTGTACAAGTTATTTTGTACTCCCCTCAAGGCTTTTCCTCTATCTTATCTAATCTTACCACTTATCATTACTCTTTTACAAAGTGGGAGACTGAGTCTTTCAAAGGGAACTTGAAAGAGTTACAGACAAGCTCAGGGGATTTGTAAAAGAAGAGTCAAAATCTGGAAATGGTAAAAGAATATCATTTCCATTTCCCAGATCAAGGCATTGAGGACCAGAACTTGTGAGTGCGGAATAAAAACTTGGACCCTCTTTTGCTGGGCTACCTTGCCCTTTCCCAGAGCAGACTTGGAAAACCTAATGTTTCTAGATTTTCTTCCTAAATATGGCTTGTCCTACAGCAACTCCTCAATTTTCAATGGCTCCTCATTACCTTTAGGATAAAGCCTAACTTCTTGTTTTGGTGTTTAATCTAACCTTTCAGAATCATAGAATTAAAGATTAGGAGGGACCTCCATGGCCAAGAAAACCACAAAACGGATCCCCACTAGAATATACTTGACAGCTATTCATGGAGCATCTGCCCCTCTAGGGCCAAGCATCTTCCTTCACAAGATGAGACTTCTCTTTTACAAGGTATACATGCCCAACTCCTCATACAACATGGAGTCAGGGCCCTTCACTATGCTAGATGCCCTCCTGAGATGTTTTCTAGCTTACTGGTATCCTTTTTAAACCAAACCACCCAGAACTGGACACAACACTCCAGAGAAAGATTGTAGTTGAACTCTTGATGCAATCCAAGATTGCCTTATCCTTTATGATTCATTCAGAGCAATTGCTATCAAGGCATGCCTACCACCACCTTTTTTTGTGAAGTTGAGTTTTGACCCCCCCCCCCAAGTGGAGGACTTTACATTTTTCTTTATTGAATTTCAGCTTTAGATTTATCCCAATGTTCTAGTCTGTCAGGTATCTACTTTTGAATTCTGATTTCTGACATCCATTGTATGATCTCTTTCTCATCATTGGGCCATCTGCTAATATAATAAGAATACCTTCATTCAAGGTATTGATAAGAAATATTAAGCAGCACAGGGACAAGCATAGATACTCAACTAGCGATTTCTGCCATGTTGCCTGTGAATCATTTATAACCACTCTTATTAAAACCTTCCAATGAATTCTGTAACAATCAAAATTAAGGCAAACTGAGGTACTAAATTCTGAGCATGTTCTGTTTATTAGTAAGGCTGGCAATTATGAGTGAAGGGGTTTTTAATTTCTGAGCAAGACAAAAAGGCCCCAAATAAGGGCAGACAGATCATTTTTTGCAGTCAAAAGGAGGAGTATTGAAAAAACTGGAAGGCAGCATCATAGATGGGGAAAACAATATGATTGGTAACAAAGCCTAACACATCATAGATGGGGAAGACAAAATGATTGGTTACAAGGTCTGAAGCATCACAGACAGGGGGGGAACAATATGATTGGCTGGAAACAGCAATTTGGGGCTAGCAACAGTCCCTCCTTCCATCTAAGAAATTCTGATTGATATAGTCTACCTGTAAGAATAACTAATGGTATAGAGATAACAGATTTCCTCTAATTGGTCAAGGATAGCTAGTGGTATAGAGATAAGTGATTTATAGGGAAACTGAAATTTTAAACTTAACTCAGAGACAAAGCAGTGTGACTTAGACAGTTAGACAAAATGTCGGCCGTGATAACAGAATAGAATCAAGTACAAAATGGAGACAATATCATTTTAATTTTCTCAGCTCTGAATATATCTGATTATATTATCATCTAATCTGTGTTTTCCACAGAAATAACAAGATTATTTATCAAAAAGTATTGCTAAGATTTAGGCAAACTTTGTCATCATCTACTAGCTTAATCATTTAAACGAAATCATTTAATAAGAGGATTCCACGCTTCTACCAGTTTAATCATTAAAGGAAGCTTAGTCTACCATGACTTGTTCTTGGCGAAGCCATGCAGGCTCTTTGCAACCACTACTTTCCTTATTAGTTATTCTCCAATCCTTATGGTAATTATCCATTCTAGACATTTTCCCAGGAATTGAAGTGAAGTTACGTGGCCTAAATTTTTAGTCTTTCTTCTCTTTCCTTCTTTGAAAACTGGAATGTTTGCCATTCCCCAAACATATGGTATTTCTCCAGTTTCTCAATACTCACTTCTGCCTGTTCTTTCAGAACCTGAAGATGTAGTTCACCTGAGCCAGGTGTCTTGAATTCATCAAGGATCGTTTGGTTCTTGTCCTCATTATTTAAGAAGATCCAAACATCATTACTGCGTTAGAGACAAGTTACAGTGTGTCCTACTGTGGCTGATCAGACCAATACTACCTTGGAATGCTCTACCACAGGCTGAGCATAAATAGTCCTTGTGAACACCTGGGGTGGGGATACTAAACTAATCCATTTCACATTTGCTTTGAGCTAATTCAGTTCTGCTTTGTTCTTAAAGCACAGTATTCTTTCTGATGAGGGCATACCTGCAGGGTGGTCCTGGGTCAGTGTCTCCCAAAGGTAGTTAGGAACTCTCTGATCATCTCCTTAATCATCTCAAGTATCAACCCTCTCATACTTTTTTGGTTCTTCCATTTCCCATCTAAAGGTATATTTTTCCCTTTGCCAAGAAAATAGAAATAAAATAAGATTTGAACAGAAAAAGAATAAGATTTCTGTTGTAAGTTCTTCTCATAGAATTCAGCCCAACTAAAGGCCCTATTTCTCCTTTGATCCCTGCCTTTCTAACAATATAGCTGAAATACTTCCTTTTTTTGTAGTCCTTAGCTTCCCTTGGCAGTATCAGCTTATTCTGAGCTTTCACATTACTGGTACCATTTTTATGGGACTATGCCATGATCATATTCATTCTGTTATCTGAGGATGAACTGCCTGTTACCTTGCTCCCATTTTCTGTGCATTTTCTTTACAAATCTAAGTTGGTTGGTGAGTTCCATATGGGCCCACATGGGTCTCTTTAAAAAAAAAAGTCTCATTTTTTTCTTTTTGATGGAATTCTTTCCTTTCCTTTTCTTTCTTAGAATTTAATTCTCCAATCCATCCCTCTTGGACAGACTCCCCCAAAGCATTTTACTTTATGGAGTCAGCCTGTGTGCTAATTTCTTAAATCACTCTAGAATGAAATAATAAGTCTCTCCCCCCCTTTATCATTTCCATCCAGTAACCAGTTCTTCCCTCTTAGTGAGAATCATATTCAGAATAGCATTCTTTCTTATTGATTGTCTTTCACCTGCTGAAAGATGAAATTGTTGGTAGAGTCAAGTCAAGAAGTCATTAGCTTCTCTGCTTTTGTCAGAGAGAGGCTCTAGTGATGTCTGAAAACTCAAAAGTTTCTTGTAACTACTATACTGGTTGGGCCCCTATGTCAGCCTAGAGATCTGTTTCCCAAATTCACCTAATGACTTTTTCTCTTCAGGTGGTTTGTAGGATTCTGCAATGACAAAATCACTTTTTCTCTCTCCTTCCACCTTTACCCTAATATTTTCTATTATTCTTTCTTTCTCTGGATCCTGGTTTCCCCTCATGAATATGGTTTTGTTAATAACGAGTGCTCCCTCTCTTCTCCTATTTACCGACCTGTGCTGTTTCTTTAGGGCCATGAATAAGTCATGGGTTTTATCCCACCAACTCTTAATTTCTACTACCTTTTATTTATTGCCTAAATTTTGGGCATCTGCATATTGACATTTGAGGTTATGTCTTTTAAGACTTGTTTTGCTTCATTGGTTTTTTCTTTTGAGGAGGGTGACATATTTGTTTCCCATGAATCTTGGGATGTCTTAGGATTTTTCTTTCTTTTCTGTGATTTCTCTCTAAAATATCTAGCTTTAGGGGTTGACCTAAGCAGTCTTCTCCATCCCTCCCCATCTCCAATCCCCATCCTTTTCAGTATACAGTCCTCCTGATTAGTTTTACAAGCCACCTGGAAAATTTATTTTCACCTGCCTTTGTTAGGTGTACTCCCATCTGTTTTTCTTATATTTTAAACCATGATTGTATATCTTAATCCCTTTCTCAGATTCACTTTCTTAGCTATCTATTTATCTCCCAAATTGATTTTTTTCTTTTCTGCATCCCTTTTCGTAAATGGACAAAGTGAAGAAAACTCCATCTTTGCCCCCAAGGTCTTCAGCTTCTTGCCTAAGACTTCACAGTTGTTGGCAATGATTGTGAGGTTCCTTCTGAATATGCCTTCAGAAATCACCAGAAATGGGTAGTTATCTCTTTTTTATAAGTTTTGGGAGATGCTCTATTACATGCCCCTGAAAAGGATCACTCTATTGTTTTCACTTTGTCCCCAAATAGCATCCTTTAGTACACCTGAGCAAACAATCACAATCTTCTCCTTCTCTTCTCTTTGCTTTTTTCTTTTTCTTCTTTCTCTCCCAGCTGATGGCTTCTGTGGCTCTCTGATGGACCAACTGCTTTTTCCTCCTCAGCACATTGGACTTTCTCTCCTCTTCAAGAATATTCCCAAATCTGATTTTTAAGCTTTAATTATCTGGCTCCCTTTTCCCTTTTCCTCTGTCTTTAGTCACCCTAACAAGGACTAGTTCTCTCTTGCATCTCCAAATATCTTTGCCTTTCCTCTCCCTCACTGAAAACTTTATTTCCATTTCCCTAAAGAAAGGCGCCATTTTCCATTAAAACTGGAGAAGTATGGGACACCTTCCATGGCCTCCAATGAGCCCTTTGTTCCAACCACATCCCTTTTCTTACTGATTCCTAAACATTTCAGGATTATTTCAAATCTCCTGAGAAGATTCCTTTCCTCTGTGCCCATCCAAATCCTTCCCAAACTCTAAGACCCAGCTTAAGTCCCAGCTTCCCCAGGAAGCCTTCATTGGTCTTCTAGTCAGAAGTTATTTCTCCCTTTTAAAAATTCCTATAGCTCTTACTTCCAGCACATCTTCCTGTGCCTCTTAGCATATCTTGCCTTGGATTATTTATCTTTGCTTGACTTCTCCCTCAACTCCAGGTGGAATTAAATGGTGAACTGCCTGAACTTCCCTGAGGAATTAGAGTGAATATGTATTTAACTTCCATTAAATAAACAAGCCTTAATAAACACATAGTCAAATAAGAGAAAGGAAATACAATGAGGAAACTGGCAAAGGTGGACATGGAGAAGTGGAAGGGGAGCTGTCTTCCCAACAGTCAGTAAAATCTTTTCTGGGCTTCTGGTCCAGAGTAGCTTCTTGCCTTCCCCCCCATATAGTTAACCCTTAGATGTGAGCTATCATGCCATCATCATGTCTCCTGAAATTCTACTCTTAGCATTCATTCCTTCTAGAGAAGCGCACATTGGACAATTGCTCCTCTACTCAGTATGAAATATAAAATCCTCTATTTGCATGTAAAGATTTTTACTACCTGGCCTATGAGGCTTTGTTACCTACCTCCTTACTCCCAAACCATATACTCTCCAGTCCAACCAAAATGACTTTGTGCTGTTCCTCATATATAATTTCCCATTATCTGTCTCTAGGCCTTTGCACTGACTGGATATGAAAGTCTGACCCTAAATAGTTTTCTTTCTCTCTGTCTTGACTCCTTAAATAATTTTTTCCCTCTCTTGTCCATTAAATACATTTTCATTGGGTGGCTAGGTGGTGTAATAGATAGAGTACCGGCCCTGGAGTCAGGAGTTCCTGAGTTCAAATCTGGCCTCAGACACTTAATAATTACCTAGCCATGTGGCCTTGGACAAGCCACTTAACCTCATTGCCTTACCAAAA
Organism: Macrotis lagotis; assembly: GCF_037893015.1. Taxonomy (NCBI): domain Eukaryota; kingdom Metazoa; phylum Chordata; class Mammalia; order Peramelemorphia; family Peramelidae; genus Macrotis; species Macrotis lagotis. Next base: position 47,972,286 of record NC_133661.1, on the reverse strand, counting down.
AAACCTAAAAAAAATACATTTTCATCTTTTGCATTTCTCTTCCTATGGATCCAAAAAGTCTTTAAATTGGAATCCTTAGAGACAATTAGTTTAGGGTCTAAAACACTAGATGAAGTCATTGAGCTGGTTCTTTGTATCCCACCATCTTAATTTCCTTAAGCATGACAAGTTATCTTCCTGTTGAAGTGTTCAGTTTCATTTTCTCCTTGATCAGACCTAAATCTGAAAATGAAACTCAGTCATTTGAAGCTTAGCTAGATTCAGGTTTCAAAACTTCCAAATCCAACAATTATAGGTGTAGCAGTCTTTGTTTTTTTTAAAAATTAATTTGTTTTTCCAGTTTAGATAGTTTTCAGCATTCATTTTTGTAAAGTTTTGTGCATCTTACTCTTCCCTCCCCCCACTCTAAGATAGCAAGTAATCTGATATAAGCTATACATGCACAATCATGTTAAACATATTTCTGTATTAGTCATATTATGAAAGAAAAATCAGATCAAAAGGGAAAACCTCAAGAAGAAAAATTAAAAAGTAAACATAGTATGTTCAGACTCCATAGTTCTTTCTCTGGACATGGATGGCATTTTCCATCACAAGTTTTTTGGGAATTGTCTTGAATCACCTATATAGCTGAGAAGAGTTAAATATATCATAGGTCATCATTGCATAATATTGCTGTTTTTAAAGTGTACAATGTTCTGATTCTGCTCACTTCACTCAGCATTGGTTCATGTAAATGTTTCCAGGTTTTTCTGAAATCTACCTCCACTCATTGTTTTATAGAACAATACTCTTCCATTGCATTCATTTACCACAGTTGTTCAGTCATTCTGCAGTTGATGGGCATTTCCTCGATTTCCAGTTTTTTGCCATGACAAAAAGAATGTTTTAAATATTTTTGTACATGTGACTCTTTCCCCCTTTTTATGATATCTTTGGGAAATAGACCTAGTAGTGGTATTGATGAATCAAAGGGTATGCACAGTTTTATGACCCTTTGGTCATAGTTCCAAATTGCTCTCCAGTGATGATTGGATCAGTTCACAATTCCACCAGCAGTGCATTAGCATCCCAATTTCCTATATCTTCTCCAGCATTGATCATTTCCTTTGTCTGTCATATTAACTAATTTGATAAGTGTGAGAATAAACCAACCTCAGAGTTTTAGTTTGCTATCCTCTAATAGCAAATGAGAGCATTTTTTCGTGACTATGGACAACTTTAATTTCTTCATCTGGAAATGGACTGTTCATATCTTTTGTCCATTTATCAATTGAGGAATGACTTGTCTTCTTATAAATTCAATTTGGTTCTCTATATATTTTAGAAATAAGGCCCTTATCATAAACACTGGCTATAAAAATTGTTTTCTAACTTTCTGCTTTTCTTCTAATCTTAGTTGCATTGGTTTTGGTTTTTGACTTGTAGTACCAAAACCTTTCATAATGTTTTCTATTTCTTGTTTGGTCATAAATTCTTCTCCTCTCCATAAATCTAAGAGGTAAATGATTCCTTGCTTATCTAATTGGTTTACGGTAATATCCTTTATGTCTAAATCATGTTCTCATTTCAACCTTATATAGGTTGGTATTGGGTATGCAATATTGGTCTATGCCTAATTTCTGCCATATTATTTTCCAATTTTCCTAGAAGTTTTTGTCCAATAGTGAATTAATTTGAGAAATGAAAGAATTGGTAAGCTAGTCTTTGGATTTTTCCCTTAAAACAGTAGATTATTATGGTTATTTACTATTATGTCTTGTAAAATTAACTTATTCCAATGATCCATCACTCTATTTCTTAATAATCTTGATTATTGTACTTAATAGTTTTGATTATTGTCACTTTATAATATAGTACTTAATAATTTTGATTATTTTCACTTTATAATATAGTTTTAGATCTCATGCAGCCAGACTACCTTCCTTTGCATTTTTAAAATTAATTTTCTTGATTTTTTTTTTTTAGATTTTTCAAGGCAATGGGGTTAAATGGCTTGCCCAAGGCCACATGGCTAGGTAATTATTAAGTGTCTGAGGTCAGATTTGAACCCAGGTATTCCTGACTCCAAGGCCGGTGCTCTATCCACTGTGCCACCTAGCCGCCCCGATTTTTTTTATCTTTTGCTCTTCAAGATGAATTTTATTATTTTTTTTCTAATTCTATAAGATAATTTTTTGGTAGTTTGACTGGTATGGTATTCATTGGTGAGTAGATTAGGTAGAATTGTTATTCTAATACATCGACTCAACCTACCTATGAGCAAGTGATATTTTTACAGTTTTTTAGATCTGATTTTATTATTTGTTGTATTCATATAGTTCCTGGGTTTGTCTTAAAAAGTAAACTCATAAATATTTTATATTATCTAGTTATTTTTTTTTAGGTTTTTGCAAGGCAAATGGGGTTACGTGGCTTGCCCAAGGCCACACAGCTAGGTAATTATTAAGTGTCTGAGATCATATTTGAACCCAGGTACTCCTGACTCCAGGGCTGGTGCTTTATCTAGTGCGCCACCTAGCTGCCCCTACAGTTATTTTTGAATGAAATTTCTGTTTCTATCTCTTGCTACTGGGCTTTGTTGGTAACATATAGAAATGCTGATGATTTATGTGGGTATATTTTATATCTTGCAACTTTTCTATAGTTGTTAATTGTTTCAAGTAGTTTTTTAGTTGATTCTTTAGAATTTTCTAGGTATAACATCACATCAAACTGCAAAGGGTGAGAGTTTTTCTTCCTCTTTTATATACTAATTTCTTTTTCTTCTCTTATTGCAATATTAAATAATGGTGATGATAACAAGCATCCTTGTTTCACCCCTGATATTATTGGGAATGCTTCTAGTTTATTTCCATTGCATATAATGCTTGCTGATGGTTTTAAATAGATAATTACTTATCATTTTAAGGAAAAATCCTTTTATTCCTATGCTCTCTAGTGTTTTTAACAGGGATGGGCAAGATTCTCAGCTGAGATGGTGATAGGGGCGAGGGGAAGGGGGGGAAGACATAGGAGATTTGAGGAGAACTGGAATGATTTGGAAGAGACATCTTCGTGAGAAGTACAGTGAATTAATTTGAGAAATGAAAGAATTGCTTTGCCAAAGGGAGGAACCTTTGATTATGAGATTATGAGACATAAATTTTTATTGGAGCTGGTAGACTGGTTGGTCTTTTTGATGTTTCTCCAGTTTCATTAAATGAACTAGAGGAAAGTTCAAGATTGAGGCTTGTCAGGACAACATTTTCTTTCCTGTTTTCTTTCTTTTCTAAAGAAAGATTTTATTTATTTTGAGTTTTACAATTTTTCCCCTATTCTTGCTTCCCTCCCCCCCACCTCCCACAGAAGGCAGTCTGTTAGTCTTTACATTGTTTCCATGGTATGCATTGATCTTAGTTGAATGTGATAAGAAAGAAATCATATCCTTAAGGAAGAAAAATAAAGCTTAAGAGATAGCAAAATTACATAATAAGATAACGGTTTTCCCCCCTAAATTAAAGGTAATAGTCTTTGGTATTTGTTCAAATTCCATGGTTCTTTCTCTGGATACAGATGGTATTCTCCATTACAGATAGCCCCAATTGTCCCTGATTTCTGCACCGATGGAATGAGCAAGTCTGTGAAGGTTGAACATCACCCCCATGTTGCTCTTAGGGTGTACAATGTTTTTCTGATTCTGCTCATCTCTCTCAGCCTCAGTTCATGCAAATCCTTTCATGCTTCCCTGAATTCCTATCCTTCCTGGTTTCTAATAGAACAATAGTGTTCCATGACATACATATACCACAGTTTAAGCCTTTCCCCAATTGAAGGACATTCACTTAATTTCCAATTCTTTGCCACTACAAACAGGACTGCTATGAATAATTTTGTACAAGTGATGTTTTTACCCTTTTTCACAATTTCTTAGTGTATAGACCCAGTAGTGGTATTGCTGGATCAAAAGGTATGCACATTTTTTGTTGCTCTTTGGGCATAATTCCAAATTGGTCTCCAGAAAAGTTGGATGAGTTCACAGCTCCACCAACAATGCATTAGTGTCCCAGATTTCCCACATCCTTTCCAACATTGATCATTGTCCTTTCTGGTCATATTGGCCAGTCTGAGAGGTGTGAGGTAGTGTGAGGTGAGGGCTTTAATTTGTATTTCTCGAATAAGTAGCGATTTAGAGCAATTTTTTATATGACTATGGAGCTCTTTGATTTCCTCATCTGTAAATTGCCTTTGCATATCCTTTGACCATTTGTCAATTGGGGAATGGCTTGTTTTTTGAAAATTTGACTTAGTTCTCTGTATATTTTAGAAAAAAATCCCTTGTCAGAAATACTGGTTGTAAAAATTGTTTCCCAGTTTATTACATTTCTTTTGATCTTGGTTTCAGCGGTTTTGTCTGTGCAAAAACTTTTTAATTTAATGTAATCAAAATTACCTAGTTTGTTTTTAGTGATGTTCTCCATCTCCTCCTTGGTCATAAACTGCTCCCCTTACCATAGATTTGACAGGTAAACTGTCCTTGATCTTCTAGTTTGCTTATAGTATTGTTTTTTTATGTCTAAATCCTGTATCCATTTGGATCTTAGCTTGGTAAAGGGTGTGAGGTGTTGGTCTAATCTAAGTTTTTTCCATACTAACTTCCAATTTTCCCAACAGTTTTTATCAAAGAGAACTTTTTATCCCAATAGCTGGATTCTTTGGGTTTATCAAACAGCAGATTACTATAATCATTTCCTGCTATTGCACCTAGTCTATTCCACTGATATACCACTCTATTTCTTAGCCAATACCAGACAGTTTTGATGACTGATGCTTTATAATATAATTTTAGATCTGGTAAAACTAAGCCACCTTCTTTTGCACTTTTTAAAATTGCATCCCTGGAAATTCTTGACTTTTTATTTCTCCATATGAATTTACAACTTTTTTCTAACTCATTAAAGTAATTTTTTGGAATTTTGATTGGTAGGGCACTAAACAAGTAATTTAGTTTTGGTAGAATTAGGACAGCATTTTCAATAAGATAAGGGTCAAGGGCTTCCAGAGAAGAGGAGAATGTAGTGGGATTGGAGGTCACCATAAGAGTAAAGAACAGCATTTGGAAAAGCAAAATAGGGAGGAGTGGAACAGCAAAAGATCAGAGTGAAATTATCATCTTCTTTTCCCAAGACTGGTCAGGGATCTTATTGCAGTTCATAGAATATTGAACCAAGTCATAAGCTTCATGCTCTAGTGGTTATGAGAATTTGAATAATCCTTCAGCTGTCTCAGTGATGTCTGACAGTGTATTGACCAAAAAACATAAGACTAACGTTTCTTCTAGTAATAAAGAGATGTTTTTTTAAAAAAAAAAGATAGATTAAACCTTTCTATCATATGAGTTCTCTGTCACAGAAAGTAAGGCTGTGAGATGATAAGCTAGAGCGTGAGTCACTTTTTATATAGTTGGAAACGAGAGAAAGCCTGTGACAATAATAAAAAATGATAACCACCAATATTTATATAGCACTTTAAAGTGTACAAAGCACCTTACTTGTATTTTTCCATTAGATTCGCACAACAATCCTGTGAAGTAGTTGCCATTTTTAATCCCCCATTTTGCAGAGGAAGAAACTAAGGCTGCAGGAAATTCAATAATTTGCAAAAAGTCATACAGCTTGTAAGTGTCCAAGGCAGGATTTAAATGCAGGTCTTCCTGACTCCAAGTCTAGGACTCAATCCATTAGTATCACCTAACTACTTCTCTTACTCACAGAGTAAGGCAGTCCTGAGTGAAAACAGACCTAGCCATGAACAGGGAAGGGAAACTCCAAAATGAGATTTTTGAGACAGGATGGAAGAGAGACTCCACCAGTCTCATAAGGTTCCTCAGGGCTGGCCCAGAGTCCTATAGGAAGCTTGAATGTCATAGTGGGAACAAATCTCAGAGATCATCTAGTTCAGTCTGCTTATTTTACAGATGAGGAAACTGAGGCACAGAGGAACGTGACTCATCTAAAATCCAGTACAATATAATGCATCTAGCATTGATAGAGTGCCTCCTATGTAAGGAGCTGGGGATACAATGGCAAAAGGAAAACAGCTCCTGCCTTTCATAGAGCTTCCTTTCCTGGGGCAGGGGAATATAACTCATGTTTTTATAGCATAAGTTCATTCTAATCACCCAAATCCCTGGCACTGTGAAATGTCTCAATATGGTTTTATCCATGGAGATGATGCTAAAGATGGTACCTGAGGGAGTCGTTGAACCTTTCTATAATCTATATTTCTTTCAGCTGAACCTTCCTAAATAAGTTGTTTCCCTCTATTAGACTGGGAACTTCTTGAGAACAGGTACTTTTCTCTTTGCTTATAGTAAACACGTAAAACATAGGATTTTTTTCATTCATTCATAGCACTGTAAGCATGATAATTTGAAAAGAAGAGAGAAAACATTAGCTCAGGGAATCTAGAAGGCCTTCCCACAGAAGATGGAATGAGGAACTGAAGCTTGAAGAAAAGTTAGGATTCTAAGGGGCAGAGGTGAGGAGGGGGCATATTTCAGTCACAAGAGACAACTGGTGCAGGAAACCCATAGGGTAGAAATAGAAATTCAGTTTGCAAGCAGACCAGTTTGACTGGACAAGAATTGGTCTGAACATGAAATGTGAAAATAGATTAAATAAATCTGGAAAGGTGAATTGGAGGCAGACCAAAAGGGTTTAAAGATTAAGCAGCATTTTTCCCCCTTGGGGAAATAGGGAGTCAATGAATCTCCCTGGGCAGGGAAGAGACAGAATTCTAATTGTGCTTTAAGAAGATTGTTCTGGCAGCTACATATAAAAGTATAAGAGAAGATGCTAGAACCTGGGAGGTTACCAGGATAGTCTAAATGAGAATCAACGAAGACTTGAATTAGGGTAGAATGAGAGACAGAGGAGTTGAGGCTCACTATGAAGGTATCAGACCTATGTGACTCCAGGGTTTTGGTGCCCTCAACAATTCATCATTTATTAAGCACCTTCTGTTTTCTAGATTAAAATGCAATGGTTCTAAAACTTCAAAGAGTTTAAAGAAACAAGGAAATGAGTGAGAGAGCAAGCTATAATAAAGGTTTCCTGACTCCCAGCCCAGGGTCCTTCTCCTGATGAGATTTCCATAGCAACCACTCCCAACCCACCCCGCTTTTCAGAACACACTGAACTGCTGTCTCTTTAGCCTCTGTTTCTGTCTCCTCTTTAAACAGACTCTCCCCAGAGCTGGCCATCCTACATCTGCCACAGTATCATCAGTTTCCTGGTGTTTCTGCTACTCATTATCACATTCCCCATTTCTGGATGGTTTGCCTTGAAGGTAAAACTGCAATGGACTGGGGACTGTCCCCTGATTTGTCTGCTCTGTACCTCTAACCTTTGTAGAGGGTTTTAGTGTTTCCAGGTTTTTTCCCCTGTAATGCCCCTATGATGGCAAGCAAATATTGATTATTGCTAGCCAGGTGAATAAACTGAAGCATGGAGGAGTGCAGTGACACCCTCTTTAAAGGGTCTAGAATCCCCATTCATAGATCCATACCCTCAAAATCCCATCACTGAGGGATGGCTAGGTGGCATAGTGGATAAGAGCTGGCCCTGGAGTCAGGAGTACCTGGGTTCAAATCTGGTCTCAGACACTTAATAATTACCTAGCTTTGTGGCCTTGGGCAAGCCACTTAACCCCGTTTGCCTTGAAAAAAACTAAAAATAAAAAAAAATCCCATCACTGCCTACCACACACATTCTTAATCTTGGTAGAACCAGTGATTCTACTATGGAGAATGCATATTATTAGCAGTGAGAAGCAGCAGTCCATCTTCTGACCCTAGAATGCTGCAGGTTGTTTTAGCCCTAACCAAAAACCGTCCTTAATGATCCGAGACAAAAGAGAAGACCATGTCCTATTCCTCACAACAGACTATGATGAATTTGTTCCTTTGGTATCTTATATATAGTTATATATGGTCACCATACTTTATGAAAGTTATGATAGAATCATAGCAGGTCCAAAGAAGGGCATCTAGAGTCATCAGAGGGACCATGGGCCTTCCTGGCAAGGATGGACCAAATAGAATGGTACTCTTTGGCTCACAAAACACTAGAGAAACTACATGGTCTATTAGACCTGGGTTTGAATCCCAGAACTATGTAAGAACAAGATAACTGTAATTGGAATCAGAAGTCCCAAATTCAACTCCACTGCTTACCATTTGTTTGAACTTGAATGAATCATTTAACTCCAAAGGCTCCTACTGTATTCATCTGTAAAATGATGCCTTTGAGGGTCCCTTTCAGCTCTTAATTGTGATCCTACCTTTCTAAATATTAACTTCATTGGACCTTTGATTTGTCTTTAAAATAGGGTAATATCTCACAAATATGAGGGAGGAACTGTATGTCTTCAAGCACCATATATTATGTTGAATATTTAAATATTCAAGAGCTGAAAAATCATACTAGATATAGATAAGATAAACTTGGCTTTTATCACCAAATCCCAAAATACTTGCACTATGTCAAGTTCTTTGAAATTCCTGCTAGGCCAATTTAGGAAAAATAATTAGATGATTTGCTCCATCCAGAAGGTCAAGGTGTTATTGGAATCCATTCCCCCCAAGAGGGGATGGTGGAAGTTAGATGTGGATCTTAGAAGAATTTGGATAGAATGATGAATGGCAGAGTAATTCATGGAAACTGAGAGATGTTTGGAGAATGACCAGCCTTTTCCACAAAACAACCCTAGAGAATCTCAGACTGGCTGAACCAAGGAAGGAAATTCTGAGTAGTGGATCATGTTTAGGAGAACCTGGGGTCTTGTCCAGACCCTGTCTCCCTTAAGTTGCTCTGTGGTACGAGGCAAGTCATGATCCTCTATGGACTTCACTTTCTTCTCCTAATAATATTTCTCTTTCCTGGCTTCTGGAGTAGGAAGGAGGTAAAGTACTTTGCCTTCCACATAAGTAAATGTTACAGAGGGAAGAATGGAAAGTTAAAACTAGGAGTCCTTTCTCCTGGTTTCCAATATAGCAGTCAGATGGGAGTGAGGGGACCAGGATGCATGTTGACCCAGGGAAATTGGCAGAAGCTAGTGGTGGGACTACATGGCAGAGAGCCCATCTTGGAACCCTCCTCTCTCATACACTAACCCTCCTTTTTTGCAGCAATCTATTTATATTTGCATTATTTGCAGATTGTCCCTACCTATGAACGGATGGTTGTTTTTCGTCTGGGACGAATTCGGGCCCCCAAAGGACCAGGCATGGTCCTATTGCTTCCTTTTATCGACTCTTGGCAGAGGGTGGATCTGAGGACAAGAGCATTCAATGTACCCCCCTGTAAGGTGAGGAGGGTCACCTATATCCCTTGGTGGGGGATTTGGCCCATACTTGTGGGTTCAGAGAGTGGGCAGGGATGGATTATAGGAATGGGTAGAAGAGTTCACTTATTCGTGGTGTTTCTCTAGCTGGAAGTTTGACTCACACTCTGCAAGTCCAGGTCCACATTATGGATGACCCAAAAAGGAAAAGAGGTGGTACCTGATATTGGGGAGATCCTTGTCTGGTGAGGGAGGGAGCTGATGAGAGATAAAGATTACCCACTTAGAAAAAATAAGATAACAGTGACAAAGTATAGGAAAGACAGAAGTGTGTGCATGTGTGTGTGTGTGGGGGGGGGTGTATTTAGGCCAATAATAGAACAGGAATTGTCAGTCCTGAGGCTGGGGTCTAGTAGGCTACGTTAGACTGGAACCCAGAGACAAAATAGACCCACAAGGGAAGGATATGGCAGGGGAAGGGGGAAAGAAACCAATTTGTGATTTAGAGTGCTTCTGTATAGGAAATAATAGGAGAAAATATGGATTTGGGAAGCATGGGGAAGTGGTGAGAAAATATAACTTCTAACAAGAATGGGTCATGAGCAGAATGTCTTTTTTTTCCATTTTTCACTGGAAGATATTGGGTAACAGCTCCCTTTAGATCTCTCTTCTGCCATCACCAGCTCTAAGCAATTTTCTTTTTGTTCCTTAGCTTATTTGGAGATTGAGATGGTTTTATTCCTCACTTCTTCCCCCAGCCCCAGGAATTTCTTAATATTTAAGGAAAGGAAAGTAGAGTCAAAACAAAATTCAGGAGACAGAAATAGTGAGTTATAAAAGGTAATTGAGCCCTGGAAGCCAACCTAGCATTGGGATTAATGAATCCTTCTTCCATCTGCCCTGATTTCTATTGATCTTACTATTTGATTTTGGAAAAAATCCCTGTACAAAGTAGCATCATAACCATCTACCCCACCCCCCAAAAAAAAGATGCCCATCACAAATTAAGCCAAATTCTTAGCTATCAAGGACAAAGGATGATGAGGCTATGAAACAGCAAAATGGCAGAATATAGTTGGGAATTCCCCTGTGAAGTGAGGAAAGAAGTAGGAGAAATGACTAGAAAAGGGATTTTCTCCTTTAAATCTCATAGACGAAATGTGTTCCATTTGCTTCTGTCTTTTCCTTGAACAACCAATTGTGGGAGTCCCCAGCACAATCTCTGTAATGGGTGGACTGAAAAACCCATTGGCAAAGGTGATGGAACCCACAAATTTTCTCTCCTCATAGTCAGTGAAGAGCAGGAAAGATCCACAATTGTGTATGTGTATATGTATGTGTGTGTATGTTTGTGTGTGAGTGTATATGTGAGTATGTGCTAGCATTTGAGTGAGGTCTCCATGTCAGTGAGTCTTTGACATCCCTGGCATATCACTTGCCTCTCATTAGATCTTAAACCCCATGGAAAAGAATCCAGAGTCCAGCTAGTCCAAATTCCTTATTTTTAAGATGAGGAAACTGATACATGTGGAATTAAATGACTTGCCCAAGGTCACACAGGCCTTTTTCCTCCAAGGTGGGTTTTGATTCTACATATTCTGTCTGGCCAATGCTTTCCCATTGTACCAAATGATCAAATGATAAATGTGCATTGACTGATAAATTATTATGACTGAGAACATGAGTATCTCTATGTCTTATGTACCAACAACTTTTGCTTGGGTCTTCCAAAGTGGGCCTGGTTGAGCATTGCTCTGTCATCCTCAGGAATGTTTGAGAATGTTAAGCAAGAGGAAATGACCAGAATAAATACAACTGTAGCTAGAATCTAGGGAGCCCATCTCCACTAAGAACTGGCCCCAGGTCCCGGTCCTTTAGGCCATCCTCTGACTCACCTCCTCCCTTCCAGCTGACTTCCAAGGATGGTGCACTGGTCTCTGTGGGAGCTGATGTCCAGTTCCGCATCTGGGACCCGGTGTTATCAGTGATGATGGTGAAGGACCTGAACTCAGCCACTCGCATGACAGCCCAGAACGCCATGACAAAGACCTTGTTGAAGAAGCAGCTACGTGAGATCCAGCTGGAAAAGCTGAAGATTGGGGATCAGCTCCTAGTAAGCATTCCTTAAGTCTGTCTACCTGCCTGAGTCTGGAATGATTAGTGAGGAGAGTGTGACAAATGGAAAGAACACAGGAGTCAGAAAAACAAATTAATTTACATATACCTCCAGTGACCTCAGTGGACTCATCTGTCTAATGGGCATAATAAACCTACCTATTTCACAAAGAGTTTTGGGATGACATAATGAGGTAGATAATAAGTAGGAAAATACTTTGGAAAGTATAAAATCTAGTATAAGTTTGAGGGAATATATTCCTGGGAGTTGGAATAAATTCAGTCTTTACTTTAGGTGGGAAGTGATCAGAATCCTAGGCTTAGAAGTAACCATAGGGACCATTTTGTCTCTGATTGGCCCTATTCTACCATACTTTTGATTTCAAGCAATATTGTACCCATTTCATAAATGCTTGTTGGCTTGGTTTGTTGACTTTCCCTCTCAAGTCTCAAATTTGACCTTACACTCTCATGGAAATGATGGCCTCGGGGAGTATATTTTGTATTTGGGGCAGAAGCCTAAGCATATATGATTCCAGGATATTCTTGTCCCTTCTGTAAGCAAGTACCTAAATGTGCACTATTGAGATTAACAGAGACTGACAGACGGAGGAAGAGGAAAGGGAGGGAGGAAGGGAGGAGATGTGTGACAGAGAGAGAGAAAGAGAGTACGAGTGAGAGAGAGAAATAATAGCAGGTGGGTACCATGCTCTACCCACCACCCATTTGGTTGAGGGAGCTACAATTCAATATAAAAAGAATTTCATTTTTTTATTGTTGTTTTTTATTTTTTCCAATTATATGCAATGATGGTTTTCAGCATTCATCTTTTTGTAAGGTTTTGAGTTCCATATTTTTTTATCTCCCTTCCTTCCCTACAACAGTGAGTAATCTGATACACTTTATGCACGTACAATCATGTTTACCAGATTACCTTATTGGTCATGTTATGAAATAAGAATTAGAACTAAAAGAGGAAAAAAACATGAGAAAGAAGCATAAAATAAGCAAAAGAAACATTTTTTAAGCAGCTACTTTCCTAATAGAATGTAAGCTCTATGAGGTCAGACTGTCTTACTTTTATATTTATATTCCCAGAATCTAACACAATAATGTAACAATAACTGTGTCATTTGGATGATTTGTACATGAGACATTGTTCTGAAACTGGGGAGTCCAAAAACATAAAGAAAAATAGTCCTTCAAAGGGCTTACATTCTGCTGAGGGTAATGCAGTTTGTTCACAGGTAGTTATGTTATGAGAAAAGCTTGAGCAAGGACACCTCAGGCACAGTGAAAAGGGAAGTAGGCATCAGACATACTTTTGGTGGCAGCAAAATGGAAGCTATTCTCTTCCGTTGAGAACAATGTAAAAGGAAATTCCCCTGACTTAGGTTTACAGAGGAGTCAGGGTTGACAAACTGTATCATGAAGCAGGCTCCTGGGGGAACTCGGAAGTAGGGGTTGGCCAAGTCATCAAACAAAGCTGTGTCCAGTCATTCCACTTCATCAACCCATTGATGACAGTGTCAGAGTAGGAGCTGAGGTAGTGATCATCATTGGAGTGGGCAATCTTGTTCTGGGGAGGTCAAAGTGGCCCTTGGGTCCCATCTTCATCTGCCATTATATGTAAGTAAGTTCATTACCCCAGGGATTCTTTCAGTAGTATTTGGAAATTTAAAGGCCATTCCTATCAGTATGATGGGGCAGTTGGGTTCTCTGAGCAAGACCTGTTCTTGCCTGTATGTCCATTTGGGAATCCAGAGTGTGACTTTAGCCTTCTCAAGTAACAAACAGAAACAGCCTATAATAATATAGGACACTGGTCTCTATCAACCAGTAAGAAAAATACTGAATTGGAAAAAGGTCCAAAACAGGTAGCTTATACCCCAGATTTCCATAGGAAATAATTTCTTGACTCTGAGAATTTCAGTTATTGTAGCCCATGTGTAGGATTATTCTATTCCCTTTTCTAAAGGGGGGGGTGGGTGGAGTGGGTGGGACACATTCAGGCTATATGGAAGGTGGGACAGCAACATAGATTTGTGGTAGGGGATTCTTATCTTTACCACACTCCAACCATGGCCCATCCATCACATCTAAACAACTCTTCATATCCCATCACTTCACTGAAACCCTACATATACTTCTGTGAGTTAAGTAGGATAGAGATTATTATTCCCATTTTACTGATGAGAAAACAAAGGCTCTACAAGGGAAAGGGACATGTCATATAGTAGCAAAAGACCTGACAAGAATCAAGTCTCTCCAATTCTAGTCTGAGGCTTTTTTGTTTTCCCCACCGTATTGATCACCAGATTTTGGGAAGAATCTTAACATTTTTACAACACAACTATCTGAGTTATTCTCATCCAAATAAAATGAATCTGTGCCCAATAGCACTTTTGGAGGAACCTAAGTGGGTTCCAGAGATGCTTCTCAAAGGATAGAAGGAGACATGGTTGTCCAAGTCCATCCAAGACTAGAGATCCCTATACATGTCATTCCCTCACAGAATCATGCCAGAAGCCTGGTCAAACCCACAGCTATCCCCTTAGTGATGGGTGGGGTAGACAGTACTTGGAGACAATATACAGGGCTTGATTGTGTATTGATTGACTTCCCCCAGCCCAGGTGAAGCCAACCCTTATCCTCCTTTCTTCCCTTCTGTCTTCTCTACCTCTCATAATGCACCACCACCCCTGTCCCTACAGCTGGAGATCAATGACATGACCAAGTCGTGGGGTCTGGAAGTGGATCGAGTAGAGTTGACCGTGGAGGCCGTGTTGCAGGCTCCCCAAGAGACCCCCTCCCTGCCGGGTCTGGACAGTGCCATCCAACAACTGGCACTTCATTTCTTTGGCTCCGGCAACCATGGAAGTGCTCCTGTGGTGGCTGAAACAGGTAACTGGGCAGGGGTGAAGAGGTTTTCAGATGTATTTAATCCCCAAACATTTGGGTACTTGTGATTTATTAAGTGCTGGGGACATGAATATGAAAAATGGGTTCATAGTTTGTGGTGAATGGGATTATCAACAAATAAACAAAAGGCAAGGTAAAATATGATGGGGCAAAGGATAACTCTGGGTAGAATATTCTTCGAGTTATAGTCATTTTCAGTTAGTACTCTGGGACAGATCAATGGATCAATCATTGATCAATAGATCTTTGTCTGAGTTAGGCCCTGGGAATTACAAGAATAAAACAATGCCTACTCCCAGGGAACTTCTCTTCCAGTGGGGAAGATGACAGGAACACATAAATGATATGGGCATGAAAGTAAAATGAATAAATGCAAATCTATATGAAGTAGTTAATTAAAAATGAGGTAGTTTGGTAGGAGGAAGGTGGAGGGAACAGGAAAGGCTTCCTGCAGAAATCTGTACCCTAAAGGAAAAAAGAGACACTGAGGCAACATTTTAGATACAGGCTTTGGGCCAATGCAAAAACAGAGAGATGGATTGTGAGTGAGAGGCAAAGAAAGGGTCATGGTGGGCTGGAACACAGAATGTGGGAGGGAGAGGGATAGCCAACGAGGTAGGAGAGCTGGGACTAGCTTGTGCAGGGCTTTCAAAGCTAAAGAGAGGGATTTGTGTTTTATTTGAGAGGCAATTGGAAGCCACTGGAGTCTATTGAATGGGGAGTCACGTGGTCAGATCTGCACTTAAGGAAAATTACTTTAGCAGCCATGGGGGTTGGGCTGGAGAGGTGAAAATCTTTAGACAAGGAGATGTATGAGGAGGTAGTTACAATAATATAGGTGAGAGGTGATGGGGTCTGAAGTGAGATAGTAACTATGAGTGGAGAAAAGATGGGAGAGATAGTGTGTGAATAAAAAGGGCAAGATTCTGCGATTGGATGTGGTGGGGAGAGGGAGAAGGAGGAACTGGAACAATTCAAATGTGTGAACCTAGAGGGATGATTGGGGAGAAATAAAGATGTTTCAAAGATGGGGAGAGTCTGGGGCAGAGGGGATGAGATGGTGATGATTTCGGTTTTATACCTGTTGAGTTTCAAGATGTCCCAGGGACATGCAGTTTGAAATGCATTTACCTAACTGGTGTTGTAGGGATGAAGCTTTGGGGGTTGGGGAGACTTGAGTTAAAATGTTTTAGAAATGTTTTAAGGAAGGGCTTAAAGGGAGAGAAGGATTTCAGCAGATAGAGGGAATATATCCTAGGCATAGAACACAGGGAAGAGATTAAGGAAGAACTGAGGGTCCAATTTAGTTGGGAATGGAGACTATGAGATGGCAAAGGTGGGCAGGAACCAAACTGTAGAAAATCTTCAATGCCGAGCTAAGGCAGCTGTATTTTATTCCACAGATACTAGAGACCCCATGGAAGGTTTTTGAATACTGGCTGAGAAGTGGGGAGGGAAGAGAGGAGGGGATGATGATAATCTGGCATGTGTGTTAGGAGTATTTTATTGGTAGCTACATGAAGGATGAGCTGGGGATTCCAGTTAGGAGGCTGTTCTGATAGTACAAATGAGAAACAATTGGACTGAGTTCGTTGAGAGAATGGATAGAAGAGAACATAGCTTTTAAGTTAGAAAGAGTATTAAAGACCAACCCCCTCATTTTACAGATGAGGAAACTGAGGTACAGAGGTGAAGTGACTTTCCCTTGGACATCCAGTTAATATTAGAAACAGGATTTGAATTCAGTTTTCCTGATGACAGGTGCAGCTTTCTATCTGCTACACCAAACTGCCCTGCCAATAATGTTGGAGTAGATGTCTTCTGACTCTTAAGATTCTGAAATTTTGCTATGAATCTTTAAACTTTTGAGGATGCTCTACTTCCTTTCTCCTCCTCCTCCCCCCTCCAAATTTTCATCTGTAGTCCTTGGGACCCTCAAATAGAGTTGACCTTATAAACCATCTCAATTGCCAATAACTTTCTGCTACTCATCTCATATCTTGAGCAATTTCTAGTTGCTGGTCTCTGCCAGGATGGCATAGGCCAGATGGAGTTGATTCCCTACAAGACCCCTCCCAAAAAATTGGTTGGCCTAGAGGATACTGAAGGTGGGGTGGCCTAGAGGATACTGAAGATGGGGTGGCCTAGAGGATACTGAAGGTGGGGTGATAAGTTGATCTTCCAGGAAATGATCATCTGAGCTAGGGTCAGTAGACCTCCCAGAATGGGAAAAAAATCAGCTCAGAGAATAGATCAGAGGGAAGAGGATATATGGCCTTCATATTAAAGTCATCGTTCTGATGGGGAGATATGGCGGGATCTATCTTGATAACCTCTTATCAGATTGGAGAGGCTGAAACCCTGGTCTAATAAGGAATAAGATTAATCGAGGGAACTCTCAGATAAAGAACTCTCTGCTAATGCAGGTCAATTCCCTTCTCTTCCATGTGTAAGGAGACTTGGCCAGGGTCATGCTGTCAGTAAATGTTAAATTCTAGACTTGAATTCTAGTTTTGCAGATTTGGAATATCAATTGAATGATATGCACTACCCCAAGTTCTTTAATGAAGGATATAAAGCCTAAAATAATACTAACTTTTCTATAGCACCTTAAGCTTTCCAAAGCACAATATTATCTCATTTGAACCTCACAACAGTACTAACCTTAGCTGAATATTGGCTTCAGGTGATTTCTAAGGTCCCTTTCAGCACTGAGTTCTGCATTTCTGGATTGGGTTATCAATCAGTCAATATTCCCAACTGTTTACTCATCTCTCCCAATACCTGACTTCTCTACTCATTAGACACCATGGAGATGGTGAATGAAGTAGAAACCTCTCCCCCATCTGCCAACATCCCAAGTAACACCAGCAATGGTAGCACCAAGAAGAGACTGACAGTGGAGGAGCTGCTGGCTGCCATGGAACTGTTTCTATCTGAGGCTTTGGTCAATCAAGTCAAGGCGTGCTACCAGTTTAACATCATCCTACCCAACAACGTCCATAGCACTTACTTCATTGATCTCACTACAGGTAGAGATGCCCTTCTGGATTTCTTTCTTGGCCAACAGGACTGGGGCTTCCTTTGCATGAATCTTGATTTTCCTGTCTTATGTGTATCTGTTCTATGGCTCATTCATTTCAGAGATAGTTTTGAAGATGGATTCTTTGCCATTTCTTTCCTTCTACTGCCCTAGGAGTTGCTGGTCTTTTCCAGGATGGCATAGGCCAGATGGAGTTGAAGTTGGGAAATTCAGTTCAATTGAATAAACATTTATTGAGAGCTTCCTATGTAGAAAATATTACATTGGGTGTAGAGAGATATATATGTGGGTGAGGGTTGGTGTGTGCTTCTATTTTTGCAAGACCAAATAAGAAGGAATTAGGGATTATCCACTGTTTTAGGTTATCTATGTCTCTCTTACTGGTGAAGAGTTGTTTGCATTTAGAATGAAATGAGAGAATCCTGTAAAGTGCTTGGCAAATCTTAACACTAAATAGTAAATATTGTTGTTTAGTTAAGAAGTATCCATCTTTTTGTGACTCCATTTAGGATTTTCTTGGCAAAGATACTGGAATGGTTTACCATTTCCTTCTCTAGCTTTTTTTTAATAGATGAGGAAACTGAAGCAAAAAAGAGTTAAATGGTTTGCATAGGGTACACAACCATGATAATTGTTCACAGAATATTAAATATAAAAAAATAGCAGAATGCTAACTTGTTCCAGGGTTATTTCTGTCTAAACTCACTTAGAAAAGACTAGAAGAAGATAATATTATGAATAATATCCAAGTTCTATAGCTGGTAGTGCAATAAATAGACTACCAGGACTAAAATGAGGAATTCTGAGGTTCAACTGTGACCTCAGATACTTACTAGCTGTGTGACCCTGGGCAACTCATTTCACTGCTGCCTGCCTCAGTTTTTTCCTCCACTGTGAAGTGGAGATCATAATGGACTCCCACCTCTCTGGGTTACTGTGAGGATCATATGAAATAATAATTGGTAAAGTTCTTAAAAAGTCCCAAGTACACAGTAGTATCTTAATAAATGCTTGTCCCCTTCCTTTCCATATGTGGGTTCACAAGATGTTTTACACACATTGTCTCACTTGATCTCCCAACAAACTCTTGAAGTCCATAGTCTCATTGATCTTTGGAGAAAGGATGAGATGGAGGGAAGTCAAAAGGAGATGATGAAACTTGGGATTAACTATCAAATAGTCCTGGGTTCATAGGTGGAAGAGAAAGCACTCTTCTTAGCCTTCTCCTTATAGATGAAGGTGCTGAGACTCAAATATGGGAAGTGATTCGTAATGAGAGAGTAAGAATTTGCACCTCTGCTTCCAGTTTTCAGCCTGCCTCATGGCCCTAACTTTGAAATTAGAAGATCTGGGTTCAAATCTTATTTTTGGTGCTTAACTACCTTTGTGTGACTTTGGGCCGGATATGTCCCATCTATGTTCACTGTAAAATGAGGGGGTTAGATGGATGGCCTCAGCAATCCCACTTCCTTCCAGTTCCAAATCTACTGATGAGTATGATCCCTAGAAGTAATTAAAGACAGCACCCTTAATTCTGATCAACTTTAAGGGACTTGACCCAAATCATTCAATAAAGGGTACAGCTTAGATTTGAATTCAGCTCCTCTCACTCCAAACCCTCTTTCTAGAGATTAGCACAGTGACTGGCTCATGGTAAGGACTTAATTGATACTAGTGGGTTTCCATTGAACCACACTACCTACTTCAGGAAGAACAAGATAATGATAATAATGATGATGATGATGATATAGATAATGATGATAATGATATAAGTTAAAGATGATAATATTGATTATGATAATGATAATAATGAAAATTATGATGATGATAAAATAGTGATTTAAAAAGCCCTTTCAGATGAGATATTTATAAGTATTTAGCACATAGTGGGCACTTAATAAATACTTATTCCCTTCCATCCCCACCCCTTCCTTCATTTTCTTACTAAAGCCATATAAGATAGGAAAGTGGAAAGAGATTTCATGATAAAATCTGGTCTGTACATTGAATGGATTAACTATGAAGTCAGGAGATACACTAATAGTCTGGTCATTTTTTCAAAATCCATTTACTTTTAATGCTCATTTAAAAATTTTAAACTTCAAAATCTCTCCTTCCCTCTCGTCCCTCCCCCCTCACTGAGAAGGCAAGCAATATGATATTAATTATATGTGTGATATCTTACAAAACATACTTTCATTTTAATGGTGTTGTTCTAAAATCCCAATATAAAGCAAGAAACTTGAAGAAAGTAAAAAACGATATGCTTTAATCTGTAATCAGAATTTATCAATTCTTTGTATTTTTTCCTCTTGGTTCTTTTGAAATTATCTTGATCAGAGGAACTAAGGCTTTCACAATTGACCCTGCCCAATATTGTTGTTACTGTGTACAATGTTCTCCTGGTTCTACTCACTTCATTCAGTATCAGTCCATATCCCAGGTTTTTTTTAAACTATCCTGTTTGTCCTTATTATTCCATCATAATCATACTCCACAGCCTCAGCCATTCCCCTGATAGATAGACATCCCCTCAATTTCCATTTCTTCGCTACAACAAAAAGAGCGGCCATGAATATTTTTGTCCATGTGGTTCTTTCCCTCTTTCTTTAATTTCCTTGGGATGCAGAGCTAGTAGTGGTATTCCCGGGTCAAAGGGTATGCCCTTGAGGCAGAATTTCTACTTGTTCTCTAGAATGACTGGAATAGCTGGACATTTGAAGTCTTCCTAGCCAGGAGATACATTGGTGGTCCAGCCTTTTGAAGTCTTCTAACCACACCAGCCATTTCTCTCTTGTCCTCCAGGGAGTGGAAAGATTGGACGTGGTGTCCCTGAATGCAGCCCAGATGTGGTTTTGGAAATGACCGAGGCTGACCTGCTGGCTCTGTTCTCTGGGGAACTGAGGCCTCTTGGAGCCTATATGAGTGGGCGGCTGAAGGTGAAGGGCGATTTGAATGTGGCCATGAAGATGGAATTGCTCTTGAGAGCTATGGATTAGCAGGAGAGCAGCAATGCCTATCCTATTTTGAGTCCCCAGTCCCTCAAGGTTATTATTGGCAACGAACAATGAAACTCCTTCTTTGACATGTGAAATGGAACTGGGAAAGTTGGTGACTTCTTTCCCCTACTTGGTCTGGTTCTTCTGTCTTCCCCCGCTCACTTTTATTCTTTTGACAAGTCTTTCCTGAGGCCCGGAGGACACCATGCTTTGGTGAGACAGGAAAATACCCAGTACGTGCTCTCAAGGGACTCCTGCCATATTTGTAGAGACAATCCCACACCTATGCAATCACTGGAGAGCATTACTAAGTAATCTAAACTCCAATGTTGGAGTATGTCTGGCATGTTCTTACTGTGACAGGAGGTGAGGAGGAATGCAATATTGATCAAGGACTGGGCTAGTTGCGAAAAACTTCAGTTGGTCCTTAGAGAAGAAGGGGAGGGTGGGAGGAATGCTACCATCCCAACAATCCAGTGGAATCCAGCAAAGAGACCAGAAGACAAGGGACAGAAGCCAGATTCTCTCTGGCCCTTGTATCACCTTAGAATGGGGAGGAGAATGGGCTGGCCCCTTCCCCTAGCAGGTCTTCAACCACTTGGGCCTGTGAATGTTGTGTCTGTCTTCCCTGCATGTGATATTGAGTCTGATGGGAGATGGGGAGGGTGGGGCATGTTTACAGATCCTAATTCTCAATTTAATTGTTTTTGTTTTAATTTTAAATTAAAAGACTACAGAACCTGATTTGTGTATTTGGGGGACGGGGCATGTCCTGGGGAGGAATCCCAGCGCCTACCTAGATAGTTAAAAAAAAAATCAACTATATTTATAAATAGGAAATGAGTCCATAGTCTAACTTTTGGGTTCTCCGGCCATTGTTTTCATTCTGGAAGTAAAGGAGTGGAGGAAGTCCAGCGAAATCAAAAATTCCAGGATCCCACTCCCCTGGGCCTGCTCTACTCCTAGGACTGGGATCCATGGAGTCCCAATTGTATCTTCTGATACTTTGCCAGATATTCTCCAGCCTAGATCTCAAAGGGTCAGAGATCCTCTTGGACATCTACCCAAAGTGACTCCCAAGATAAGGTGTAGCCAAGGCTAACTACTCTTAATCCAGTGACCTCTTCCAGGAGAGCAAAGATTCAACTCTGTGGCTTGGTCTCAAAAGTCATCTTTTTGGCAAGAGGATAAATAAGCAGGGGCCAGATATGGGATTGAGAAGATCTTGATTCGAGGAAAGGGAAACAATCACCTTTAAATTCCCAGTCATATAAGATGTTATATTTATTCATCAAACAAAAGAAACTTAAAACATTTTTAAAACTAAAAACACAAAATGCAGCTTTTTTATTATTTTATTTTGATTTTTGTGATGTTACAGTGTTCTTGGCATGCACAAAGACTTTTAAGTTTTCATTTGGGCAGCAGGGAAGAGTGGATAGAAAGTTAGGGAGATTTGGGTTCAAGTCTTGCCTATAACACACTAACTGGATGACCTGGAGCAGGTTTACAGTTTGCTTCAGTAGAGGGAGTTTACACATCAGAAGCTCCCTACATGGATGATATAGACCTCTCCTCTCCCATCCTTAAAAAAAAAAACCTAGATTGGACATGTGGGTCTTTAAAAATACATCTTTTGGGGGTGGCTAGGTGGCACAGTGGATAGAGCAATGGCCCTGGAGTCAGGAGTACCTGAGTCCAAATCCAGTCTCAAATACTTAATAATTACCTAGCTCTGTGTCCTTGGGCAAGCCACTTAAGCCCATTGCCTTGCAAAAAAACCTAAAAATAAATAAAAATAAAAGTACATTTTTAATTGAGAACAAATAAAACCTGGGTGGTTAGGTAGTACTGTAAGTTGAACTTGAGAATCAGTATGATTTAGACATTTACTTGTCATGTGATCCTAGATGAATCACTCTCTCTGAATCTCAGTTGTTTTTTTTTCTTTTAATCTGTCAAATGAAGTGTTATGTTCAGTTTTTAGTGTCACATTTCAGGAAAGATGTTGTTAAGTTATTAGGTATCCAGAGGAAGACAGTCAGGATGATAAAAGTTTTGAGATCATACCTTATGAGGATCAGTTAGAATAACTGGTAATGTTAAGCCTGAAGAAGCAAAGGAGCTCCATATATTTGAAGCCACTTGTGAGTATGGAGGCACCATCTTGATTAAGGACTGTTTTCTGTCATTGTCTACATCAGTCATAAAAACCTAAATCCCATTCTTTTGATCAATTCATACTAGTGCTGCAGGATCCTATTTTTAACAAGTTCCAATCTTACCATCAAATACTTTGGAACTTGGATGCCTACCTGATGGATTCATCAACCTAATATAACCTTTATAGATGGACACTAAACCTCAATTCTGCTTACTAGAGTTTACCCACCAGTGGAACATCTATACTTAGGTTCCTTTCTCTGCCTCCCAAGTAAGATCAATGCCCACACCCAAGGGAAACTCAGCTTTTAATTAATTTCTGCAACTCTAATCAAGTTGCTGCCTCCTTCCTGGCAAAAAGATCCAACAGATGCTGCTCTGATGTCTGCCACAATAAATAGACCAGCTGTGAGTCTTGGATTCTCATTCAAAATCTTAAACATGGCTCTTTGAGACTTTTGGGTGGCTATAATGATGTCATGATATTGGCATTTGGTCCCAGCTATATGGAATGTGAACTTCATGGATTCCCTGTAGGATTCTAGCAGTCCTTGTCTACCTTCCATCTTACCCTAAGCAAAGCCAAGGCTGGATTTCATCCCAGATAATTAACACAGAATTCTATGTAGTCCCTTGTTGCAAAGTAATGTGAGCCAAGTACTATGGGTGTTAGTTGCCTCATTTTGTAGTCTGAGGCACAGATAGGCTTAAGACCTTGCCCATAGTCACACATCCAAGGATCAAAGCTGGAATTTGAAGTCATCTTCCTTATTCAAAATCTAATACTCTACGTTTTACATCTAGCTGCCCTCAATAAGACACAATTATGGTTTTTGAAGACTCCCTTCTCAAAATGATTCATTTCCTCTCCTGTGCTAGATTTTCTTCTATGGTCTATAGACTTCTCATTTTTTCTTGAAGAAATTTTCCAGGTTCACATTCTCTCCCTTAATACTACCTTTGAGCAGAATACTTAATAGACCTCATTTCCAAAGGTGCTCTGTTTCTACAGTCCATATCATTTCTTCCAGCAAAGATTTGATATCTCCTTGTCTACCCACAAGTCCAATGAGTAGATAATATATGAACTGTACCCTAGAATAGTTTCTCTGGAACTCCATCTTCTACCACCATCAGGATGGTGCCCAGGGAACCCTCCTCACATTCATAGAGTTCATGATGTCCAGAATCTCATTTTGAAAGATGAAACCAACTCTGAAATTCTCACTTAAGAGAATTTCCTATCTTGGCTACAGGACTTTGTCAAACCCCACCCTGGATAACCTCCCCTCCCCAGTTCCCACTGTACTTCTCTTTGTGTATTGGCTCCCCTATTAAATTGTGAGGTCTTTTTTTTTGTATCATCAGTGACTGGTATATAATCAGAATTTATTAAATGTTTATTGACATTATTGACTTAGTAATCCTGCTGCACTGAAGCATTTTTAATTAATAATTCAAATTATTCATTTATCCAGAACATGATATTTTACATGAGCTCTAACTTTTGTCCTTGATTTTTCTTGTTTCACTAAACTTACTGTAATGCCAACCACCATGCCTTCTGTGGGGAAACCAAAGATTATCCAGCACCCCCTAAGAACAAGGAAAGTACACATATACATGCAAACTACCATTTTTCAAGTGTAGGCTCTTTGACCTTGAAGCCATGTCTGTCTATGCTCCCATGACTTTGGCATCCACAAATACACCCAGAACCTCAAAACTAGGACAGGACACTCTGTCCCCATCACTCAGGTAGTAAGTGTCCTAGACTCTACTAACAAATTCAATCCCTCTTCCTATCCATCTGTGTTCCTTTGCTTGAATAGGGTCACCTTGATCCTGTACTGTACCTGAGGGCACCTGACCCACTCCTGCTAATTGTGAATTTCAGGTGTCAATAGATGCAAAGCATTGTACTAGGAATATAAAGACCCCAAATAAAAACAACCCTGCCCTGAAGAAGCTTGCATTCTATAGATGACACAACATGTGTGCAGACAAATTTATATAGGGTAACTTGAGTAGGGAGGGAACAGATACAGATTAACTCCCAATTTCTGCAAAAGCAACACTTTCTGTTCTTATCCCCCACCCCTTCCCACATACATAATATTAGGGCCTTCCTTCTGGAATTATGTGTCTTTATATACATATATACATCTATCTACATATAGATAAATCTAAACATTTATCTATGTATAGATGTATGTATTTGCAGATACATATATAGACAATGTGCACATATACATATATGTGGTTGTGAGTTTCTGGAGGACCAGATCCATGGTTTTTGCCTTTCTTTGTATGCCTACATCTTAGCACTGCCCTTTAATAAATACTTGATTCTTAATTGATTGATTGAAAATCTTCTAATAGGAGGTAACATAAGTTAAGTCTTGAGGGGGCTAAGAACTTTTAAAGGTAAAGGTATAAAGGGAACAGATTTCAGCTTTGTCCAATCAACAAAAGCACGGAAGTGACAGATAGAAAGATAAAGTGGGGAAAACAAGCAGACACTTTATCTGAAATGTAAAACAGGTGAATGGGAGTGATATGGACTACCTGGGAAATTTGACTGGAACCCAACTATGAACAGTGAATAATTGAAGTGTTTATAATGAAGGATGCAGTACCTATAATATACTTACCTCAGAGATGCTGGATTAGCTTCTCCCACCTGAAGGAGAAGACATGAGAACCAATACACTGGGCATGACTTGGAAATAAGAGGTCTTCCATAATTTCTTGATGTTCAAAAAGGATATTGAACAATGGTGAAGCATTTTAAGAAAAGATTGAGGCCCTTTTGATTTTGTTGTTTCCCAAGAAACTCCCGCTCTTGACCCAATCCAACCTCTAGTTTATGTTTACTTGAATTTTAATTTGTGTATCCAACCCCTCACTACTCAGAAGGGATATTCTTCCATAATCCATGACTTCTCTCCCTTCACAGCCTTGACATAATCATTATCCAGTTCAACTATTTAATGTCCTCCATCTTGTATTTCATGTCCCCTTGTCTTTTTGTCTTTCTCAAACTACCACCTGTCATCCTGGAGTCATCCCCATCAACTGCCTTCTCAACTCCTACTTCTAAGGCTACTGAACACTGCTGGAACAAATGAAGCCACCAAGTTGTCTTTGTTCACTACAGTGTCCTGGTATAAAGTCTCAACTAAATTGTTTTTGCTACACGATTGTTTCTTTATCTTTCCCAGTTGGTTCTCTATTTCTTTTCATGACCCCTTTTTGAAATTTCTTCCTTTCTTCTTACTCCCTTCCTCCCAAAGACATCCTATATCTTCACAAAGTCACCAAATCTAAGACTTGAAAGACCATTAGAGGACATGTGATCCAAACCAAATCTGAATAAGAATTCCTTCTATAATATACTAGAGGGACATGGGAGTTCCCTAATTTCCTTGAAGACTTCAAAATGAAGGGGGAGCCTATGACCTGCTATTCCATCTAATGTATACAAACACACACACGTATAGCTGTAGACACATGTGTTAATATATCTCTAATACATGCATCCAGACATATATCTATGTGATGTGTGTATACCATGTATGAATAGACACACCTATGTTTATAACGTTGTATTTTATGCTAGGACTCCAAAGAGTCCTGGCATAATAACTTCACTGAATCAGATAACTAAGTAGTATGTTGTTTTTATATAGGCTCAAGCCTGTGAATATGCATTGTTTCAAATCAGTGCAATTCAAAAAACTTTAACTACCCATGATGCAATGGAGATTCATATTGAGTCTTTAATTCAGTAGAGCTCATCATTTCTCAATTCTTGGTTATCTTGGGCCATGTTTTCCTGTTGGTATATATTGGTAAATGTCAATTTTTATTGTATGCTTTTTCTATTACATTTTTTAATGTTTATTTGCACATATGCTAATATTATGCATCCTTGGTAAATAAATAGCCCCATTAGTATGTTTCTATTAAGTATTAGTACTGTTTCCTATTAGCTATGCGTTTTTCACATTAGCAATGCAATTTTGTTGTTCAATGACTATTTGCATGTATATATGTATATGTCCAATGTTTAATTCTACTTTTTTTTAGTCTTTTTTTTTTGCAAGGCAGTGGGGTTAAGTGGCTTGCCCAAGGCCACGTAGCTATGTAATTATTAAGTGTCTGAGGCCAGATTTGAACTCAGGTACTCCTGACTCCAGGGCCGGTGCTCTATCTACTGTACCACCTAACCACCTTAATTCTACTTTCAATATATCCTGCATGTAATTAAAAAACGAGTAGCTGTCTAGTCATTGAAGTAGCCTGTTAAGTGAAATTTTGTATTATAACATTATTGTCTATTCTATTAAAAAGGATTGATAATAGTTCTGTAAGATGATTGCCTGTGACATTGGGACCACCATCCCTCCAAGATCCACCATTTTGGAGGGATTAAATGTTGATGATAAAAATTATACTTATGATGCCAATTCACAGATATTCAGTTGTCCTTCATGAATTTTGTAGGGTCTGTAAAATTTTCAGTGGAAAGTGGAAGAATGTTACAGGATATTCTGTACATTATATTGCTGTGGGAACCAGAGAGGTTCTGAGGGCTGTCACAGGGGAAATTGAGTCCAAAAGATGTTGAAAAGCAGGACTGCCTAAGTATGATCTTGGAACACAGATTAAGTCATATGAGACATAGGGAGTTAGGGTGATATCATATGTGGTCCATAAATAGGCCCTTCTCCTTTCTTTTTGTACATTCACCTTTGGGAAGCTGTTGTGAAGCCTTTGGAAGAAATAGCCTAGCCTTTCACCTCCTCTTCCTCCATACTACTTTCCATGATTGCATGAATAGCCAACTTTGCTGGGTTCTAGACACAAAATTTTAATCTTTCCCATGATCTACTCTATGGGAAGGAATTTTGGGATGTTGATCTAATTGGATGACATACTTCATTAGGTTCATACTTCCTGTTCCCCCATTATACTAAGCCCAAGTTGTCCTAATAGGGATTATTCTGGGCCGAATCCACTGCAAACTTGTGTTTGTAAAACTGGCCAGACTTGAGACACATTTATTTGGAGCAGGGAGGACAATGGGGGAAAGTGTTTCATCACACATAACCCAAGCAGGGAGGGGAGGTGACTTTCAGTCCAATCTCACTAATTTGGATTTTGAACTAGTGACAGGTCTGGAAAAAAAAATAAATCTCATGCATTTAAAAAATAACCTTCAAGGACATAGAGTTATTCTGACTAATTGGAAGAAAATATTGCCAAATTGGGAGTGAAGCCCCCACCCCACCCAGAGGCAGTCTTAATGAATACATAAGAAGCATTTGTGATTTATCTGTATAGGAATACTTCATATGAACAAGTATTCAAAAAACAATTTGTTCTCTTGCTCTGGCCTAACATTCCTCTAGTGGTTGTGTTTACATTATTATTTCTCTGGAAGGCAGTTTTCCTGGCAAAAACCTCTGCTTAAGAGGACTGCCTTCAGAGAAGGGGCACTAGGAAGGCTGTGACCCAGACTGGGTTCACTGGGGCTCCACAAGGTCTATGCTAACTTCTACTGAGTTAATGAGGTCTTCCAGAAGTGCAGTGATCTTTCCAAATGTGAAATCTGGCAGGAATGTGTCTAGAGTTGGGAGCGTCTCATGGGCAGATCTGAGAGGCCTGTTTTTTTTTTTTTATTTCTGGACTAAGCTAGGGTTCTCTTTTGTTTCTCATCAAGTACCTACTTCCCATCCCCACTCTCACTTTACTACACCATCTTCTCAAACTAATCTAAACACCAGGGACCCCTTTCCAATTTCTCCTCCTTTCCTACTCCCTGCCATCTGTCTCACCCTCCCTTCCAGCTGAACTCCAAAGACCATAGAATCACAGAATCTCAGAAATGAGATGGATTTCATAAGCTGTCTAGTGGAACTTATATCTAGAGTTATTGGAAAGTAATTATCTAGTTCATGCTTAAAGGACTCCACTGATCTTATTCTTCAGTGGATAACTCTTGAAATATTTTTTTTCCCTAAGTCTCACATCTTCAAACATATTCATAGCAGTTCTTTTTGTAATAACAAATAATTGGAAATTGAGGGAATGCCCATCAATTGGGGAATGGTTAAATAAGTTATGGTATATGAATGTTATGGAGTGGTATTGTTCTATAAGAAACCATGAGTGGTGGGACTTTAGAGCAGCCTGGAAAAATTTACATGAACTGATGCTGAGTGAAAGGAGCAGAACCAAGAGAACAGTATACATATTAATGACTACATTGTGAATTCAACTATGATAAATGCAGCTGCTCTCAGCAGTTCAGAAATCCATGACAACCCTGGAAAATCTATTATGGACAATACCATCCACATCCAGAGAAAAAAATTTAAAAAAGAACCCCCCCACAGAATCTGAATGGATATAATGGTCACTTTTTTAAAAACTTCTTTTGCTTTTTCCTTCCCATTCCATGGGCTTCTTTCTTTTCCCTTAGTTCTAATTCCTCATACACACCATGACTAATATGTAAATATGTCAAAAACAAAAGTACATGTGCAACTTTTATCAGATTGTTCACAGTTGAGGGAAGGGGGTGGGAATGGGGGGTGGTAGAAAAATGTGTAACTTATAAATATACATGTGGATGAATATTGTAAATTTTCTTTAACATGTAATTGGAAAAAATAAAGTAAAACATCAATTAAAAAAGAATGTGGATCAGTGGAATAGACTAGGTGCAAAAGAGATAGCAGGAAATGATTATAGTAATCTGCTGTTTGAGAAACCCAAAGAGTCCAGCTTCTGGGATAAAAACTGTTGGGAAAATTGGAAATTAATATGGCAGAAATTTGGATTATAGACCAACATCTCACACTCTATATCAAGATAAGATCAAAATGAGTACAGGATTTAGACATAAAAGACAATGTTATAAACAAACTTATAGGAGATCAAGGAATAGTTTACCTGTCAAATCTATGGAAAAGGAAGCAGTTTATGACCAAAGAAGAGATGGAGGACATCATTAACAACAAACTATATAATTTTGATTACATTAAATTAAAAAGCTTTTGCACAAACAAAACCACTATAACCAAGATCAAAAGAAATGTAGTTAATTGGGAATTTTTACAACTAGTATTTCTAATAAAAGACATTTCTAAAATATAGAGAGAATTGAATCAAATTTATAAAAAAAAACCCAAGCCATTCCCCAGTTGACAAATGGTCAAAGTATATGCAGAGGCAATTTACAGATGTGGAAATCAAAGCGATCCATAGTCATATGAAAAGTTTCTCTAAATCATTACTGATTAGAGAAATGCAAATTAAAGCATCTCTGAGGTATCACTTCACACCTCTCAGACTGGCCAATATGACCAGAAAAGACAATGATCAATGTTGGAAGGGATATGGGAAAGCTGGGACACTATTACATTGTTGTCAGAGCTGTGAACTCATTCAACCTTTCTGGAGAGCAATTTGGAATTGTGCCCAAAGGGCAATAAGTACTCTTCCATCCAGCAATACCACTACTGGGTCTGTACTCTGAAGAGATTGTGAAAAAGGGTAAAAAGATTACCTGTACAAAAATATTCATAACAGCCCTGTTTGTGGTGGCAAAGAAGTGGAAATTGAGTGAATGTTCATCAACTGGGGAATGGCTGAACAAATTGTAATATATGTATATTATGGGACACTATTGTTCTATTAGAAACCAGGAAGGAGGGGAATTCAGAGAAGCCTGGAAAGATTCGCATGAACTGATGCTGAGCAAGATGAGCAGAACCAGAAGAACACTGTACACCCTAACAGCAACATGGGATTGATGATCTTGATGGACCTGCTCATTTCGTCAGTACAACAATCAGGTACAATTTTAGGGTATCTGCGATGGATACAGATGAATACCATCTGTATCCAAAGAAAGAATTATAGAGTTTAAACAAAGACCAAAGACTATTACCTTTCATTTTTAAAAAAATCGTATCTTATTATATAATTTTGCTATCTCTTATATTTTATTTTTTCCTTAAGGATATGATTTCTCTCTCAACACATTCAATTTTGATCAATGTATAGCATGGAAACAATGTAAAGACTATTAGACTGTCTTCAGTGGGGGGTGGGGAGAGGGAGGGGAGATTGGGGGGAAAATTTTTAAATTCAAAAAAAAATTTTAGAAAAAAGAACATTCTTTCCTCTATCAGTTTCTATATCTTCCTCCCTCAAGTCCCAACTCCTTTATCAGGTTCTTTCTTCCAGGGCCCTGAAGTGCAGATTTCCTTCCTCTTAGACATGATTGCCCTTTACATACTTCCATTTCTCCCCTAAGTTTTCTCTAGGATAAACATATGTCCTTCAGAGGCTCCTCATAGGAGAGGTCTTTAGGTCTCTTGTCACCTGGATTACCCTGCTCTGGAAAGGCTCTAGGTTGTCAATATTTTTCCTAATATGATGTTCTCTGAACTGATCAGGATTTCCCATTCATTCTAGATCTGGCAAGAAGGTTCTGGCAGGGTGCATCCAGAGGCTAGGACTGTTGAAATTAGTGGATGCATAATATATGGATTGGGGATGTTGGATAAAGAGAATTGGAGGAATAGGTGCTGATATTATGGTATCAACTGCGATGTGCTGGTAAATATTTAACAACCAACACAGAAAATGGAGCGCCAGCCCTGGAGTCAGGAGGGCATGAGTTTAAATATGATCTCAAACACTAGCTC
This sequence comes from Macrotis lagotis, assembly GCF_037893015.1. Taxonomy (NCBI): domain Eukaryota; kingdom Metazoa; phylum Chordata; class Mammalia; order Peramelemorphia; family Peramelidae; genus Macrotis; species Macrotis lagotis. Next base: position 47,940,994 of record NC_133661.1, on the reverse strand, counting down.
TGTGACGCTGGATCAGACACTTAATCCTGTTTGCCTCAGTGACCTCATCTGTAAAATGAGGTGGGGAAGGAAATGACAAACTACTCTAGTATCTTTGCTAAGAAAAACCCAAATAGGGATCACAGAGAGTTGGACAGCCGAAATGACTAAACAGCTTATACAACCTACTATTATGAACATTTTCTCCATCACTTTAAAGTCTAAATGATCAACTATAAACTTAATAAATCAATCCATGGTTTATAGCATGTGCTGATTTCTGAGATGTAAATGCTCACATTGAAAAATTTAACAATCAGCTCTCCGTTGCAAGCTGACTCCAGCTCACCCCCTCCTTGGAACTTTTAGGAGAACATAGAGAACCAAAACATAAGAAGGTGGAGTGAGAGATGGGGAACGGAGGGTGGTGACAGGTCCTAACTAGTTCCAAATCCTGTGAAGAAGGCATTCAGAGCAGTCAATCCTAGTCTGTTAACAAGAATTTATTAAGTGTCTAACAAATTGTAGACTTGTACTAAGTACTAAGGATACAGAGAAAGGCAAAAGTCAATCCCTGTCCTCCAGGATCTCACCATCTACAAGGAGGGGACAACATGCCAACACATGGATACAAACAAGATAGAGGCAGGGTTAAACTGAAAATAATCAGCTGAATGGAGATATCAGCATTAAGGAGGATTGGGAAAGACTTCTTGTAGAAGTTGAGATTTTATTTGAAATCCATGGATGCCAGGAGACAGAGATGAGGAGGGAGAGTGTTCCCAGCCTGAGGCACAACTATTGGAAATGCCAGAGGCTATAGATGGGCATCATGTGTGGAAGGACAAGGTCAGTGCCACTGGAATAGACACAGACACATACACACACACACACACATACACACACACACACACACACACACACACACACACACAGAAAAGAAGCAAGATCCTACTTTATTTGCAACTGTCCCTTGTCTCTTATCACTGTCTGTCCTTCACTACACTTAATTTGTGCTCATCTTACATCTACCACTTCTCTCCCCTTCCACTAATATGTAAGTTCCTTGGAGATAAAGACTGTTATTTTTCTGCATTGTCTCCCCAAAGCATGCAGTGCACATAGAAGGTAATTAACACATCCTGTAGAATTGTATTAAATTGATTTCTTGGTCATTTGTCTTTATTGATGAGTTTTCTTTGTGGAAATGGATAATATCTCAAATATAGCTCAAAAAATATCTGATACTCAAAATATTTAGGGAATTAATACAAATATGAGTAGTTCCCCAGTAGGTAAGTGGCCAACAGATAAAACCAAATGATTTTATTTTTCTCTCTCTCCACAATTACATGTAAAATTTTTTAATATTAGTTTTTAAAATTTTGAGTTCCAAATTCTCTTCCTTCCTTTCCTTCCTCCTCCTTGAAAAGACAAGCAATTTTATATTGATTATACATGTGAAATCATATAAACATTTCCATATTATCAATATTGCAAACGAAAATGCAGACCAAAAAAAAACCAATCCCAAGAAAAATAAAGTTAAGAAAAGAAGATGTATTGATCTATATTAAGACTCCATCCAGTTCTTTATCTGAAAGTTGATAGCATTTTTCATCATGTGTCCTCTGGTGTAGTCTTGGATCATTATATTGCTGAGAATAGCTAAGGCATTTACAATTCATCATCATACAATTTTGCTCTTACTGTATACAATGTTCCATTTCACTTTGCATCAGTTCATGTAAGTCCAAGTTTTTCTGAAAGCATCTTGTTCATTATTTCTTATAATAAAATAGTATACTATCACAATCATATATCCCACAATCCATTCAGACCCCCTTGAGTTCCCATTCTCTGCCTCCATAAAAAAGAGTAATAAATAATTTTCAAAAGAAAACTTAAGGTTTTTTAAAGTTCCAAACATTAAAATTCTAATAAAATTCAGCACAGCTCCGAGCTTTGCCTAGGTTCAGATTGTTTTTTAGTCATTACTTAATTTAAAAGCTTGACTCAAACACCCGCAATACATCTTTATTCCAGACAATGCCAAATAACACATCAATTAAAAGCAAAACACATTTAATTAAAATAATAGGGCAAGGTAAATAAGGAATTGAGTCAGGAAATAAATGTTTTCTGGACCTATTAACAAATAGCTGTTATCTCCTACGCCTTTAGGAAAGCAGTCATCCATTTTCCATTTAATTTCTTTATATTCTCAACAGAGAAGAAGGATACAGTCAGTTTTGATTCAAGATACAGTGTTGAGACTTAAATCTGAAGATACTCTTGCCTACTCATATCCCCTTTGACCTTAGTGCCTGACCTTGCAAACCTCCTCTTGTACCACTTCTGCAACTACCAGCAAGGGCCAGGTGGAAAACTGGAGTTCAGGATTATGTCCAGGACTGAGCCATTCTCTTCCTTTCCATAAAACTATCACTTCTCATCCATCAAGTCTTTGCCTTGGTTCCTTTGTCTTCTGCTGGTTCTCATTATCGAAGGAGAGTAAGCAACATGGATGGAAAACTCCAATCCTAGTAGTCATCGGCAAGCCTCATAAATTAACTGAAAGGGAAGCTCAACTATTTAGATCATTCCAATGAACTCAATTCAAAATGCCCATGCAAGTGAAATTCAAATTATTATGGGAGAGAGAAGTGTTCTTAGGAAGGGAATACATGCTATAAGAAAGTTGAGAGCTTCAAGTCTAAAGAAAATGAGTCAAGTTTAACCTAGAAAAATCTAGTTAAGATGGTGATACATTGGAAAGAGAACTGAGTTTGGAGTCAGGGTTTTAGTTTTTGAATTGACAATTATACATGACCTGATGAAAGTCACATCACCTTGCTGAGCCTTGATTTCCTTATTTGTCAAATGAGGAGATTGGATTAGATGAGTTCCAATAGGTTTTCCAGCTATGATTTTACAAATTTGTTCTTCACCGAAGACCCTCATCCCCATTTTAAAGATTAGGAAACTGCTAGGCAGAGATTAAGTGAATTGCCTAGGGTCCCACAAATAGTAAACAATCAAGATAGGATTTGAACAAGTCTTCACCATGAAATTAGTTAAGGGAGCTAACATCCCTAGGAAGCTTATGGAGTTCACAAGGGCTAAGACCTAAGTCTATGGCTAGATCTTCCATTATCTTGTATAATTTTACCATTTAAAATCTTTGCACTTTGTTTTAATGTATCAGATTCCAACACCCTCCCCCTTATTTTTTATCCTAGATCTCAGGTTTCCTAGCTCCTTGGTTTACTTACACCAGTTCTGGGAGGAGAAGTGGACAGTTCCTAAATTTTAAGAAGAGACATTAGATGTCATCTAATTCAACTTCCTCATTTTAAATATGAAGAAACAGACTTAAGAGAGGTCAAATCTTTTCCCCAAAGTCACACTGAAGTAGTGATAGGTAGAAAACCCAGCATTTCCCCCTTAGTTTCTCAATTAGCTTTATAACCTAGTTCTTATATTGATTAATTAGAGGAAGGTAGTTTGTTGGTACTCTAGCTAAGTAGTATGGAAGAAATAGAATTTCAGAGGGCATTGTGTTAGTAAATAATGGAAGGTGAGAAATTGGGAAATTCTTGGATTTTTGTAGTTCATCAGGGGAGAGCCATTCTTGACCTTGCAGGATGTGTTTCTTTATTACATCCTCACTTTCTTCCCCCAACCCAGACCTCCACATCCTTACTCTGGGGAGCCTTTAATTAACAAACTTCTTTCCCAAGAAGGAGAGAGTAAATTTCCTCCCTCCCCGCAAGGGGAAATGTGATGTTGTATAGGTGCCTAGAGAAAGTATTGATGACCCCGAAGGGAAAATATTCTGTTGAGTTTGTCAGAATGATAGGTATAATGCAAGACTCAAGGATTATGCATGATACTTTTGGGCAAGGAGACCTGATCGTGAACCCTCAAATCACCTCATGTAAGAGCTTACTTTGTCTAGATTAAATATATAATAATAATAATAATAATAATGATGATGATGATGATGATGATGATGATGATGGTGGTGGTGGTGATGAAGATGATAAAACATTCAATATCCCACTGGATGAAATGTTGGGCCTGGAGTCAGAAAGACCTAAGAATAAATATGACCTCTAGCACCAGCTGTTGCTTTAGTTTCCTGAACTATAAAATGGGAATAATAAACAGCACCTGTCTCCCAGGGTTGTGGGGAGGATCAAATGAAATCATATTCATGTAATACTTTGCATAGTCTGCAGCATAGTAGGTCCACAACAAACACCTGCTCCCTCCCTTTGGTGACTTGTTCCCCAGATAATCACCTCTATCAGGTATCCTGTATGTGACATTTGAAGATGTACAAAAAGGGGTGGCTAGGTGGCGCAGTGGATAGAGCACTGGCCTTGGAGTCAGGAGTACCTGAGTTCAAATCTGGCCTCAGATACTTAATAATTACCTAGCTGTGTGGCCTTGGGCAAGCCACTTAACCCCATTTGCCTTGCAAAAACTAAAAAAAAAAAAAAGATGTAAAAAGCCCTTACTTAGTGTACGTTTTGTGGTATGGAGGAGAGTACTGGACCTGGAGGCAGGACCTTGGATTCAAGTCCCCTCCATGACAGCCCAAAGCTGTGGAACTCTGGACAAGGTTCCCCTGGGCCTTACTTTCCTTCTATATCATGGAGATTCTAGTCTCTATAGTATCTACAGATAGTTGTTATGACCCTAAATTGAAGCAAGAAAGGACTTTCCAAACTTTGAAATGTAATATTAAAGTCAATTATTGTTATTCTGTTGATAAGAATGTTCCTTTTCCTTTTAGAGACCTGGGTATCCCAACTGTGTCCTTAACAACAGGAAAATGCCTAATCGATGCATTGCTGAATTCAAAGGGTTAAAAAAAAGTGCTTTTCAAATTTTCTCTCCCTCTCACTCCCACCCAGACTAATGGAAGCCTATCTCTACTCCCCTGGCAACTCATGTCCTTGAGTACATACCTATATGACTCCCCTTGTATAGCTTGTCTCACATCTCCCAGTTGAAAAGATATCTTCTCATTCCCTCAAATTTGGATGCAACATGATATAATTAAAAGAATATTGCACAAGGAGGCAGGATATTAATTCTGACTCTGTGTAGCCTTGGACAATATTCTTCTCTCTCTAGAGGCTTCTCGACAAAGTGAGAGGTAGGGGAATATGGTTTTGGAATGTCATACACCTAAATGCAGTCACCATGTCTATTGATTTTGCTCAATTATTTTTCTTTGTTACAAAGAAGGGTTTAGGGGTGGCTAGGTTTTTTGATGTTGGTAGTGGGATTTTCGTTTGCTCTTTAAGACTAGATCTCTCTAGGGGCGGCTAAGTGGCACAGTGGATAAAGCACTGGCCTTGGAGTCAGGAGTACCTGGGTTCAAATATGGTCTTAGACACTTAATAATTACCTAGCTGTGTGGCCTTGGGCAAGCCACTTAACCCCATTGCCTTGCAAAAAACCAAAACAAAACAAAGAAGGGTTCATTTGGTAGTGGTCTTATATATTATAAGGGGATGCTTGTTGTACTAAAAAGAAGGCATCAATAAAACATTTTTTTAAAAATTATTATTATTATTAGGGTATTAGATCAGATGATCTCTAAAGTTTCTTCAAATTCAAATTTCTATAATTCTATGACCTTGGGTTTCAACCCTAATATTATATTTTCTAAGGTACTATTAACTCTTCCTTCATCCCCTCATTTCTTCCCTCTAATTCTTTTTATACCTCTTCCTGATCTGGTCCTAGGAACCTCTGAAGGGAAAAAGGAGTCAAAGATGGTGGTTTAAAGGCCTTCAAGGGCATGATGATTGACATATAAGATGGATTTGGATCACTGAGAATGAGGATTCCTTCTGCTTCCTCTTGGAAATGGATGCATACGTGGTAAATTGTGCCAGGATCCCTCAATAGTCTGTTTTGTCCAGGGAGGGCTGAGGCTGCAGCTTCTACTCTTTTTCTGAAAGAGTTAAGTCCAGGTGGAATGTGCTGACTGACAAGCTGGCTTGGGGACCACATTCCAGTCATACTGTCACCCAGACCCCCCCCCCCCCCGAGCTTGCCTGCCATGACCTGTGTTTCTCAGGCTCTGCTACTGAAGACTGGGATTCTTTGGAAGGAGGATTAACTCCACTCTCAGCAGGAGCTGCTCCCTGCATCTGGCTCCAAACAACCCGCTCTCAGCTTCTTATCAGAGAAGCTTCACTGACCAGGAATATATGAGACAGCTAACACAGGCATGAAATATGGTGGGCTCCTATTGGGGATGTTATGGGTAATATCTTGCCTCTCCTTAGAAAATTTCATTGCCATCAATTCCTGAATCCTTACAGAATTAATAAATATGATAACTTTTATAAGACTCCTCAATCCTCTAAAGTGTTATTATCTGATCCAGGGGTATACTCCTGGCATTGATGTTGACCAAAATTCATTTTTAGCTTGGGAGATGGTCTTTAAGAATTCATGTGGCTAGAAAGTTCAGCATCTAAGATCAAACCTGGTGATGAGTAACACTAGTCTTCCATGATATGCTGTCAGCCTATGGCCCTAGGCTGAGACTCAGGGGCCTTTGCCATATCTACACATTGCTTCAAAGCCCTTTTATACTCATCATCAGCTGAGCCTGTTGTACCATCCTATCTTTTATCTCAACTAGAACACTGTAGACCCTAAGTCAACTTGGGGGCTTATCCTTCTCACCTGGGAGAATAGGTACCCTAGGGAATGGAAATGCCAGGAAAGACGGATTGGACTTTGAAGGGGGGGAAAAAAGGATGGAGAGACAAAAATTGGTGATGGATGTATGGCCAATCAAATTTTTGCCTTTCAGATACCCTCCTGAGATGAATAGTAAATTAACTGAAGGAATAAGCTAGTCCAAAAATACAAATGAGAAATGCATATGGAGCTGAGTGAGGAGGGGAAGGAAGTGATCAGGGGTCAGAGCAACAAGCAAAATGAGGAACCAATAGTGATGAATGGGGGAGAATCATTCTAGATTCAATCAGAACTGACAACACCCAGCCTTGCCCACAAGACTCAGTCAATTGCTACCATCCTTTCTGCGGAAGTGAAATGTGGAAGTGGTTGATTCTCAGCTCCTGAACTACACTCCTTTAAACTCTTGAGTTCTAGTTTTCCTGTTGGCAATGGGCTGCCTGGTCTAGAGAACAGTTATGGGCTGGTTCCATGGTGAGTACGTTACTTCTTTTCTTCTCCTATGATTAAAGAACTCTCACTATTCTATGCTTTTGTGTAAAATTGCCATTGAAATGCAGCAAGAATTGGACAAAGGACAGTTTTCTTATTGGATGGTGACACCAAAAGCCAAGAGTCTGATGGCAGACATTCACTTGTAGCCTGATGATATGAGTATTAACAACTGCAAAGGGGTATAAAAGGAGATAGAGATAGCTAGCTAGCTAGCTCTTTGAGAGACAGAAATACCAATGTTACCCCAGAGAGAATAATTCCTGGGGTGAGTGTTTTTTTGAAAATGGCTGGTCCTTAATTTTGAACAGGATCAGGTAATTGGTCAAGTGTCCCTAGTAGTTGAATAAATTTTATTGAATTGAATTCTTTCTTTCCCTTGTCCCTCTCTAATACAAACTTTGCCTTCTGGTTTACATCCCTAATCAACAGCTCTTTGCTTGGAGCAGAGATTTAGATTGAGGCAATTGCATAATTTAATTTTGGCACTGAAATGTAATGTTCTTTTCCAATCACATAGATTGATCCTTTGAGAACTCATTCCTAGCATTATAGAGTAGAATGCATACTTGGTTTGGAGTCAGAGATCTGAATTTCAATCCTGACTCTACTATTTGCTGTGAATCTGGCTAAGTGACTTATGCTCTTTCCCTATTCCAATCTACCTCTTCAGTTTCTTGCTGTGTTCTGTGTAAAGTCCCTGAGGTAGATGAATGCCTCAGTTCTCCTCCACTGTAAAATGAGGAGGTTGGACCAAATCTATGATTTTTTTAATCATAGACAAGTGGCTAGATATTAATAATAGTTTAATTTTTTGTAATGTTTTAAGGTTCACAAAATGCTTTCCTCACTACAATCCTTTCAGAAAGATAATATAAGTATTAGACTCCTCATGTTACAGATAGTGAAACTGAGGCTCACAGTATTTAAGCAATTTTGTAAGTCACATAGCTTGTAAGCTGTGGAGCCAGGATTTTTGTTTCCAAAACAAGGGATAATAATTCAAGAATCTGAACCTCTTGATATGAAATGTTCCAAGCTCCTTGGTATGGATACCTGGACAATGTCAGTGTTGAGAATCTATGTTATGATAATCTTTATTCTTCATTTCCTTTTTTTATTTTATTTTTGTTCTTCATTTTCAAAGAAGACTATGATATCAGGGAGGTGATGCAATGACGAGCACATAATTTGGATTTAAGTGGGGGGAGGGGTTGTGCTAAGTCACCAGCCTCAATTTCTCTTCCAGAGCCATCTGGGTCCAGTGACCAGACATGAATCAGGGCAACTGGAGATGGCCCTGGATGAGAAGTAATCAGGGTTAGGTGACTTGTCCAAGGTCACACAGCTAGTAAGGGTCAAATGTCTGAGACTGGATTCAAACTCCTGTCCTACTGACTCCAAGGTCAGAGCTCTAACCCCTGCGTCACTCAGCTGTGAACTTAATGGGGATGGGGCCAGGCAATATCCTTTTTGAGTTTTTCCAGTTGACGCTATGGAAATAGAGGTGTAAAGAACTCTGATTTATAAACTAGAAAAGCTGAGGTAAATCCCTGTCCCACCTATGTGGCTGAAGGCACTTAATCTTTTTAGACTCCTCTTATTTGTAATGAAGGGGTCTCTAAATCCTGTGGTTTAAGCCCCAGAAATTTGTAGCTGTCTAGCCTCCTGGATATTTGCCCAGAGACCTGTCCTAGCCAGATTACATGGAGATCAACAGAGTAGAAAATTTTGTTTTATTCAATTTAAATCATCAACAATCTTCACTCAGCATTGTGGCCAAAACAATAAAAAAAATAAAAAAAAAAAACAACCAACAAAACAAAGTTTTAGGGGGGAAGTTAAGTATAAAAATAAGACCTAGAGTCTCTTAAGTCATCCAGTTTGTTCCATGATGCCAAGTTCCCCTTCCTTTCATTCCAGGGTCCAGAGGATCTATGGGGTTTTGGCTGGGCATCTGGGGCCCAGAAAGAGCCAGACCATATTTGGAGAAGGGCAGTTTGGGTGGGGTGATATCAGTGAATCCTGAGCAGGTCAAGATCTAAGAGAAGAAAGACAAACATATCAATCAGCAGTCATGGGATAGATTTCCACCACTTCCCCTCATTTTGTTTGGCTTTCTCCACCTTCCAGCTGCAACACAGTCCTCCCTCAAGGGTGAAGAACTGTCCTGCTCCCCTCTCCATCCCACTTCCCAACTCCAGGGCCAGGAATGTCTGGATGCATTCCCTAGACATTATACATAATTCTACCTTGGAATTTAGGCTTTTAAAAAAGATTTCCAAAGCTTCCCACCAAGATAATATAAACTTCTTAGTCTGGCATTCAAGGACTTCTCCAAGAAGTCTTCAGCTTATCCTTCCTATGTACATATTTCCCTCCTTTCACAACTTGATCATGTTTCCTTCCTTCTTAAATGGTTGTTAACAGAATTCTCTTGCTTAGAAAGTTATCTCCTTCTCCTTTCCAAGTCTGGAGCTCAAATCCCACTTCCTTCAAGATGTCTTCCTTGTCCATTCTACCCTTCAGATCAATCTGGCCTTAGGTAATAATAACAATAATAATCATGATGATGATGATGATGATGATGGTAATGATGATTAACAATTATATAGGGCTTTAAGAACTGAAAAGCACTTTATAAGCATTTCCTTTTATTCTTACAGCCACATAGTTAAATGCTATTATTATTCCCATTTGTACAGAGGAGGGAACTGAGGCAGACAGTCACTGAGTGTCTTCCAGGGTCACAAAGCTAGTAAATATCTGAGGCAAGACTTGAACTTGGTCTTTCTGAGTCTAGATCCTGTACTGCACCACCTGTCTAATATTTGGACTAAGAAAAGGAAAGATTTAGATAAAGAGAGAAATTCTTTTCATTAAGACCCTCCTTCAATGCCATACTTTGGCATGGATCTCTCCCAAGGCTTTTAAGATTATGCCAGCCCAAAGCAAATTCCCATAATCATTATGATTAGATCTTAGATTTGACACTACAAGAGACTGTTAATTTTGCTGATGAGGAAACAAGAACCTCAGAGAAATTAAGAGATTGTTCAAAGTCATCCAGTCAATGAATGTCTGAGATAGGAGTTGAATCCAGGCTCTCCTGAATCCAAGTCCAGTAGCATATTGATGATGGACTATGAGTCTATCATCCAAGGACCAAAGTTAAATGTAGAAAGATTTAAAATAACAATGTTAGCCATTAAAAGGGTGATGGGCTTGTTTTGGGGGCGGCAGTGTTGTGACAACTCATGAAGGTCTCTTTAGTTGAGAGGTTGGGGGAAAAGAGTTGATGAGGCTACCCCTTCTGAACAAACACGGTGAAGGTTGTAATATTTTTTGGTTTAAATTGGGCCAATAAAGGTCTTTCAAAATATCAAATCACTGAAGTAAAATGTCTAGAACAAGTCTTTTCTCATGATATACCTGACTATGTAACATCATGGGGAACAGGGGGTTCAAAGAGCCAGGTCCTAGTCCTGGATTAACTACCAATTCAATGTGTATTGTGCATACATTACTTAGTCTCTTTATGGGATCCCCAGTCTGATCCTGGGGTCATGTACTAAGTCATGACCCTCACTTATCATCCTTCTATTATGTCCTTGGTGACATAAAAGACTGTGGAGACAGAGGGTACTGGAGATTGTGGTGATGGGGCCAACCTCTCACTTATCAAATGGACATCAGGATATTTGCTCTGCCTACATTTTTAAGTTCAGCTAACACCCCAGACCAACTCAGACAAGTTCCCTAGACCAGGTTGAGACTATCTCAGGACAAGATCAGAGAGGCTCTTGGAACAAGATCTCTATCCATTAGAGGTTTCATTAAAAGATTCCCACAAAACCAACTATACAACATTCATCTGCAGCCTGGATCATTTTTCATTCCCTAACCATAACTGGGACTGTCTGGAAATTCTTTTTTTTCCTGCCTTCTTTCTTTAAAGTCCATTTTTTAAAAAAAAAAAGTATTTCTTTTTTCTTTTTTCAAAAAATGTTGTCAAAACCAACAGGCGTCTCATGGCCTTTCTGGGAAAACTTTATTCCTAGATTCCTGTTTGTCCTGGCTCCTTCAGAGTGTGGTTGGAATCATAGAGAAATATTAATAGACTTGTTTCATTGAACTATGCAGTCCTTTCCAAACACTTATGTAAAATGTTTGGAAGAGAGGATGATGCGAATTTCCACACAATGATGGAGTTTACAAAAAAGAATCCAGTCCTAGAAGCCCCAAGGAAAACTGAATGGGCTACTCTGTTCCCCTAAATCTCCCACTCTTCTGTTGACTGGCCTTTAGATACACATATTGCCTTTTTCCTTTCAACAGAAGTAGGCAGATAATGAAGGCTCAATAACCTATCTTTCAGTTGCAGCTGATGTCTTTTCACAGACTACTCCTAACTTGCTTGGTTGGCTCATAATCTGCTCAGGCAAAGTGAGACTATGATGAGGAATCTGAAAAAAAATCTTTCTACTTCTCTCCTCCCAATCCAGATAAGCTGTATTTAAATGAAGAAAGGTATGTTTAACTCACTTCAAACTGACATAGATAAATTTCCAATTTAATGTCAACTGCTGGAGGACTTTATCAGAATATAAGTGCAAGAGGTGGAATTTCCATTATATTTATTGGACAGGTCTAAGACCAATTATCTTGGTGGTTTAGGCACAGTGCAAAATAAGACCGAGATAATAATGACTTCGAACCCTGGGTGCGTCAGTTATCTGTGCTTAGTCTCTGTTAACAGACTTCTTACCACAATCTAACCCCTGTCCCAGATATGAGACTGATCTTAGTTACAGACTGATCTTTAGTTACAACCACAGACCAATATTTAATTTGGATCACAACCCCCCTAACAAACCACAGAATGCTCCCTAAACCTAGTCACAAAGTGGTTCCTAACTTCAGTTCCTGACCAGTTCTTTAAAGGTTGGTCACAGATTGACTCGCCACAGACAGATCTGTAATTCTGGCCATAGGCTGATGCCCAACCTCCCTCACAGATTAGCTCTCTAATTATGACCATGTACCAACTCCCAACTCTCTCTCTTCTCCTCCAACTCTGACTATAGACTGATTGTTCAGTTCAAATGTGGTCATTAGGGCTACCAGGTATGAGGTTGTGGATGACTCAGTGGAGCTCATCCTCACTGAAGAGCTAGAGCTCAGAGCCCCCATCCTATTACTGGTGAGTAGGACTAATTATCTTCAGACACAAAGGATCACAATGTTATCTAATGCAGCAAGAGTATGCCATGTGTGTATTCAAGTGAAGTAGCTTTCATAGTCAAACCTTTGTCTACTCAATGTATTCTAACTTCCCCTTAGGAAAAATCAGGATTGGGGTCCTAAGTGAATTTCTACAGCTGTCGATCTATCAAATTGAACATGTTTTGGCTCAGTCACCTACATGACACATTTCTGCAGGCCTGATCAGATGAGCCTGGAAGCACATTTGGCTTCATTGTTTTCAAAGACTTCAAATCAGAAAAACCAAAACCAAAACCAAAAAACCAATCCTCTTCTCTTCCCCCCACCCTTTTTCCATTTGATTCACTGGACTACCACTCTCAAATTCTTCCTTCCTTTCCCTGCCCAAAGAATAGATGAGGGCAGGATGATGGAAGGAAAGGAAGAAATCCTTTGTGAGGACTTATGGTCTCCTTACTGGGCAATTTTGCAGTTCGTGGTGGCAACATAACGTCCGGTGTAGTGGATGTTGCATCTCACAACATTATTGGTGAAGTCAGACTCCAGCACAATGTACTTTGGGTTCACCTGCACCTATGAGGCAAAGGGAAGGAGATGGGAACTTGGTCAGAAGCAATGATTTCACCTGGGAGAAAGAATATGAAGGGAGGTCACAAAATTACCCTTTCCCTCTCTTTCATAAGAAAAACTGAAGCCTTCCCAAGATAATGATGGTTGAGTTATAATCTGTTTAGCCCTCTTTCACATCTGTGATTCTAAAGGAGGAAATTTCTGACAGCTAGAGCTTATTGCTACCTAAACATGAATGTAAAAGAAACATAATTCATTCACAGATAATGGGTTTCAAGCACTGCCACTATTCACCTGTGACAGAGATATTGCTATACTGTCAGATCTTAATTTTTTGGACTCTGTTGTTTTTTTTTTTTTGCTGGGTGTGTGTGCATGTGTGTGAGAAAAGAGAGAAAGAGAGAGAGGCTGATCTAAATTCTAAGATTTATTTGGGAGATATTTAAAAATAAATATGATTCTAAAACTTCCAGGTGCTAGATTATAAGCTTTTAAGGGCAAAAAAATCATAGCTTACTCATCCTTGCATCCCCATAATGTACAACACATAATAAATGTTTTTTTTAATCTCCCTTAATGTTAGTGCCTTTCCTCTTCTGATTATCTTCAATTTATCTTGTAAAGATCTTGTTTGTACCGTTAATTGTAAGTTTTCTCCTCCATTACACCATGAGCTCCTTGAGAGCAGGGTCTGTATTTTGATTTTCTTCGGATGCCTAATGCTTAGTCCAGTGTTTGCCAGGCAGTAGGCACTTAAATGTTTGTTGAATGACTGACAAAATGTGCTGGATGAATGAATTTTTAAAAAGGTAACCTCTAGCCATTAACAAATTGTTGCCAAGTAGAGATTCCCCTGAGCCTGCTTTAATGAATAGTTAAGGCTAAATAGGTTGTCAAAAGTACATTAGTGGTTTGTGTGTAAACAGGGCAGTGTGGGATGATGGAAAGAATTCTAGATTTGGAGTCATAGAAGAAATTGGGTTTAAATCCTGCCTCCAACATTTACTGGCTGGGGGACTGTGGGCAGCTCACTTCATCTTTCTGAGCTTCAGATTCCTCCACTTTAAAATGATGCTCTTGTTATGAGACTGAAATAAGACAATGTAGGTAAGGTGTTTTTCTAACCTTAAAGTACCATATGCAGCTCTGTTATCATTAAGAAGAGTGGTTTGCTATGGTAACAAAGCATATTTCAATAGCTTGAACTCACAAAGCACATTACCTCCATTACTTCATCTGATCTTTGCCCCAATCTGATGAGTGAGCTTACTATTATGCCCATTTTATAGATAAGGAAAATAAACTCACTGGGGTGAAGCCATTTATCCAAGGATACAAAATTAGTAAGTGATTTGTACTGACAATATAGTATTGATGATCAACTCAAGGCCAGGCTGCTTCCTACCATATATGTTATGCTATTATCATGTTATACTCATCTGTTTAAACATATTCCTCATAATTCATTTTCATGGTTCACAAGCTCAATAAACCCTATATTTATGAACAGTGATAAAGCTCCAGAGAAGAATGATCCCAAATCCCATGATTGGGATTTGAATGAGCCTGAATAGAGGGGGCTGACTCCCTTCCCTTACATAGAAAGCTCAGTCTGAACTCTTAGCTGAATAGCATAAGATCCTGTTCTCTAGGAGAGTGTTCAGAAAAAATAGGGAACACTTTTTTGTTCCCAATGAGGAAAAAGGGCTTTAGCTAGTTAAAAGGATGTTTTGACCTAAAGTCTGGGACTCTGAGATGTGCTGCTTACAAGAGGCTATATTGTACCCTCTGTGAGGAAGGGAGAGATGCCTCAGAGATGGTTCAAAAGGCCACCTTGCCTGAGGAAGGGGCATGTATCAAGTCATCTTTTTCATCCTTTCTGGCCCTCAAATGCCCCACTGTATTTTTTTAATGTCAATACCCTGCCCATTGGGATGTCCTTGCCAAAGGTTTTATTATGATCTTTTGGGAAACCTATGTGTTTGATATAAAGAATCCCCTTAGAAAGTACAAATTCTGTCATTCCAACCATCCCCCCACTCCAACACAATACTTTAGTTTCTTAATTCTAAGCATTTGTAGATGAGACATGGAAAAAACCTGGATAAAGAACTGAATTTTTTTTTATTTTATGCTCAAATTGTGTAGATGCAGAGGCAAGACTCATGTATCTGACCCATGTATTCTTTGTTTTCATCCCCTAGGGTTGCTGCCTCTCTTGGTTACCATGGAAACCTACCTTGAGGATGTAGTTGCCAGGCTGCACATCAGTGATGTCAATCCACTGGCAGTCGATGTCAGCGTTGTATGTATCATAACACCCTGGACTCAGGCCCTGAGAAGAGGAAGGGGGGAGGGAGAACAGAATTCAGAACTCAACCCCTCCTTTAGGCTACTCACCTCCCACACTGTGCTCTTTTCCCAAACCCTTTTCCTGTGGGTCCCCAGGACTGACTAATTGCTGTTCAGGCCTAGGGGATGGTGGAGGGGTTGAGTCATCCTCTTTTATTTCAAGTCTTCTTTCCTGATACTCCATGATTTAGAGAGAATCTAGTCCAATTTTCTTCACTTTAAAGAGAAAAAAAAATCAAGGCTTAGAGATATTGATTAAATTACCCAAGTTCGAGGTATAACCAGGTCTAGAACTCGGGATTTATGACTTTTCTTTCAGTGATCTCTCAGATTTCAAGTCACCTCTCAGAGTAAGACTAAGAGAGAAGGCACGGTGAGAGAGCTGACACCAAACAGGAAGACAAAGATGGAGATCTAATATCTAATATCTGAAAAATCAGTAAAGAAACAATCATTATTATGTCCCCAGATGAAGGGACCTTAACAGTGAAAAGAACAGGATTTCCTGAACTCTCACTTTTAGTTGATCCAGGGAATTGTTTAAGATTTTTATCTCTGCCCACATTAATCTTATGGACTCCATTAATTTTCTAAAATATCTGGAAGATTCCCAGATTAGCCTTTCTCTGCCCTCCTCATCACCATAAGCCAACATCAGTCAATCCATCAGTAAATTCTATATTACTAAGTATACAGTGGATGCTCAATAAAAACACTGATGCATCAAGTGGGTGTTCTTGATTTCTGGTTGTTATTGTGTTGTATAGACACTTGCCTAGGATAACACAGCTAGCTAGTTCATGGTTGAGGTAAGCCAAGGTTCATAGTCTATCCACTAAACACAATGTCTTACCCAGAAAGGACCGATAAACCTTTTAGATTTTCCTATTGCACATTGCCCTCTTCATACTTCTGTGGCTTTCCCTCACTCACTTCCTCTCACTGACCTGTGTGTGGGAAGTACAGGCATAGCGTTTCAGGTTGCCAAAATCACATGTGGTGTCTTCTAGACAGAAGCTGGCTTTGTGACCCTCAGCCACCTTTCTGCCTGTAGTAGCATCCAGAAGGTCATAGTGGCTGAACTCATCCATGCTATGGTAATGCCTGCAAAGAACAAAGATGCTCAGCTGTGACTCTCTTAACAGTGCCTCACTCAGGATGCCACAGTGCTGACCAAGGTGCTGAACAGAAGACCCAAGTATTTCTGAAGAATCCCCAACATTTGTAACCGGTTCATGGCTCTTTCCCCTTTGTACCATTGAGGGCTACTCCATTTTCTCCTTTTACTCATCCTTTTACCTGCCTTTTCCAAAAGATGGGCTGAAGGAACAAGAGGGTCATCTTCTACCTGCCCTTTGGGATGAGTCTAGGAATCAAGCCTTTTCCTATTAGGACTTTCAAATGCCTTCACCCAACCTAATGACCTCCTACTTCTCCTCATCCTCTATCATCCCTGTGACCCACATCTGGGTCTGCCCCACTGTATCTTAAGCTCATAGTCTTTTTTGTTAGGGAATACCATATCAAAATGTGTACATATTTTGTTCCTTTCCTTTGATTCACAGTTTAAATTTTCACAGAGGTCTTGAATGCCTTCTTTCTTAAAAGATACATGAATTCATTGGTGTGAAAATATTTTCTCCTAGGCATGTTACAACCCCTCCTCACATTAGCAGTTGAACTTCATGGGCTGTTATGATCAAAAAATTAATCACCTGGTGGCCAGTCTTTTGATAGTGAGCCTTCTCTATACTTAGCTAGATTGGATCTCAGACAACAGTCATATTAGTCCACACTCAAAAAGTTTCCAACTTGGTGACACCCGTTAAAACCAAACCAGTATAAAATGTGAGTCAACTTTACCCAAAGTTATGAACCCTAAATGTGGAATTTTATGTTACTGGAAGAAATATTTTTGGACAGTGAAAAAGACTTTCTGGTACTCTTTACATTACATGACAAAGGTAGTCATTATATATCAAAGTTGAAATATTCGTGTCATTGTCCCTTTATAAACTATAAATGTTGCTTTTCTGAAATCAAATGACAAATGGATACATAGGATGATAATGGCAGGAAAAGACCCCTCCAACAGGAAGGCTAAAAGAATATCTTAGAGGTATTGGTTCTTATGCCATCTACCTGCCTTTCCCTGATTCCTTCCTGCTGCTTCTGGGAACCATTACTTACTGGTGACAACTGTGCCATTCCCAGGTGTGGCGCGGTCGATTTGGAAGAAAGTCAGCTGTGCCCTGGTTCTTCACTCGTTGGGGAAACCTCAGCAAGACACGCACATCATAGTCTGTAGCCTCAGGGCTATAGGCAGTGCTGGAGGGAAAAGGACAGGGAAGAATATCAGGGGAATTATCAGGGGAGTCACTACTGTCATCTTGACCAAGTCAATGATTTGGGGAAAGAGTCACTGGCATTTATGGAAAATATTAGAGGACTAATTGTTGGAAGAAATAATCCCATCTTCAATGCAGCTTAAATATTTAATGAATGCCTGAGCACATGTCATTGGGGAGGCAGATGATTAGAACCATAATACTTACCTTCATGGAGCTTGCAATCTAATGAAGGAGGAGACATGTACACAGATAAACATACTATGAGGCAGAACGTGATAGGTGAAAAGGAGAGTGACATCCAAAGTGCAATGAAAAACTTAAGGAGAAAGACCACAGAATCACAGATCTAGAGCTGAAGGGGACATGAGAAAACAGGGAGCCTAACATTCACTTTATAGACGAAGTCCTGGGAGGCTAACTTGCCTATGGCTCATGACTTAGAGCTTCAGGGACTGTAACTGAACCCAAGTCCTCTGATAACAGAGTAAGAGTTCTTTCCACTGTACTATACTACTTCACATAGGAGATGTTGGGGGGGGGGGGGTCAAGAAATACTTCATGGAAAAAGTGACTCCTGAGTTGGTCCTTAAAGAAAGGAAGAAACTTTAATGGTGGACAATCCATTCCAGGCATGGGGATTGGCATGAACAAAGGTCCATAAACTGAAAAAAATCATCACAAGAATAGAGGATAACAAATGGTCAGTTTGAATGAAGTAAGGACAACTCATATTATTCCACCACCACTATCACTATGACTACCATTGCCAAAGGAGTAGAAATAGTGAAAAAAACTGGATTTGAAGTCAGAGGACTGGAGTCCAAATCCTGGTGGTGGACCTGTGTTAAGTTGGGTAAGTCACTTGGCTTCTTTGGATATTAGTTTCCTGTTTTGCAAAATGAGGTCCAGGTGACCTCTATGTTTCTTTTTTCTTTTCTTTTCTTTTTTTGCAAGGCAATGGGGTTAAGTTGCTTGCCCAAGGCTACACAGCTATGCAATTAGTAAATGTCTGAGGCCGGATTTGAACTCAGGTACTCCTGACTCCAAGGCCGGTGCTCTATCCACTGTGCCATCTAGCCACCCTGACCTCTGTTTCTTACAAATTCTGCACCATATGAAGCAACATGGTGTAGTGATATTATTATTTAAGTCAGAAAACCAAGATTTGAATTACTCTGCTATTTACTATCCATATAACTTTAGGAAAGTCATTTGGTCTCTCTAAGACTCAGTTTCTTCATCTATAAAATATAGAGGTTGTACAAATTGAGTCCTAGGATTACTTCTTACCCTAACAATGTTTGTATCTGCAATACAATTGGCTAGAGCCAGGTTGTAAAGAATTTTGAAAGCCAGAGTTTTACTTAGTGGACCACAGAGCCACTAAAGGTTTTCAGAGACATACAAATACCAAACCCGCTATGGTCCTCAGCTGAGGATACCAAGTTAGGAATATCCATAAATTTTTTCAGATTTCTTTTATTGAATTAAAATCTTCTATGTTGCTATTTTCACTAATAGGTCCTAGTTCTGCCCCCTGGGGCCAAGAAAAGCAAGCTAAATTCCTTTTTTCCTTTCTTAGTTCTTTTAATACCTGAAGAGAGCTATAATGTTCCTCAAAATCTCTTCTTTGCCAGGTTAAAGATTCCCAGTTACTCCAGTGGATCTTCATATGGTTTCCAGTTTTCCTACCATTGGACATGTTTCAGTTGGACATAACCTCTTTTAAATGTGACACACCCAACTGGCAAAAAATTATTCCGATGTAGTTTGACCTTGGGACAGCATAGTAGGGCTTTAACTCTTTTGGTATGGGAGCATGTATGTTGAAACATATGCTTTATGCACATTTTGTATTAGTTGTTTTAGGTTCATTTATAGGGTAGTTAAGAAGAAACTAACATTGAAAATATAATTGATCTCTTGTGGAATACATATTTTTGGCCAAATCTGGCACAAAATATGCAGCACTGGGATGAAATGGGGGAAAAAATCCAATACTTTTAATCTAGATCTTAACTTTCTATTGATGTACCTGAAGTTTGATTGAGTTCTTTCAGCTACCACGTGCATTATTGATTAGCTTTATAGCCTATTAAAATAGTCAAGCTCTTTTTGTAAAAACTGTTGTCTAGGGGTGGCTAGGTGGCACAGTGGATAGTGCACCGGCCCTGGAGTCAGGAGTCCCTGAGTTCAAATCTGACTTCAGACACTTAGTAATTACCTAGCTGTGTGGCCTTGGGCAAGCCACTTAACCCCATTTGCCTTGGGGGAAAAAAAACCTTAAAAAAGACTGTTGTCTAGTTAGGTTCCCAAGTTCTGTCCTTGTGCAGTTGCCTTTCTGAAATGAGGCATAGTATTTTAAAAATTCTCTTTATTGCATTTCATTTTATTAGATTCAGTCCATTTTTCTAGCCTTTGAGGTCTCATCATTTTACTAGCAACTTTCTTCCATTCAGATTCAGGGAAGCAATAATCTTTTAAAATCTAATCATCTATTGATCATCACTATTTAGATCTGATAGTAGAATTACATAGATTTATAAATGGTTAAATAATCCCTTAGACTGTATCTGTCAATTGTATCATGAGACAATTTATCAAAAACTTTCAGAAATTGAGGCACCATGTGCATCGCACTCCACTGATCTGCAAATCTATGTAAACTTGCAAACATCAGCCTACCATGAATTGTTCTTTTGTGTGTGTTTCAAAGTAAATATTTAATTTTTCTAAGGAACTGACAACTATTAAAAATATTTTACAAATTTTCCCAATATAATTGAAAAAAGAAGCAATGAAAAATCATTGTCAGTTCCAAAGCAAATTTGAGCTTCCTTACTCTATTTAAAAATAACTTATAGGTGGCACAGTGGATAGAGCACCAGCCCTGGAGTCAGGAGTACCTGAGTTCAAATCTGACCTCAGACACTTAGCAATTACCTAGCTGTGTGGCCTTGGGCAAGCCACTTAACCCCATTTGCCTTGGAAAAAAAAAAAAAACCTTAAAAAAAACTGTTTTCTAGTTAGGTTCCCAAGTTCTGTCCTTGTGCAGTTGCCTTTCTGAAATGAGGCATAGTATTTTAAAAATTCTCTTTATTGCATTTCATTTTATTAGATTCAGTCCATTTTTCTAGCCTTTGAGGTCTCATCATTTTACTAGCAACTTTTTTCCATTCAGATTCAGGGAAACAATAATCTTTTAAAATCTAATCATCTATTGATTATCACTATTTAGATCTGATAATGGAATTACATAGATTTATAAATGGTTAAATAATTCCTTAGACTGTATCTGTCAATTGTATCATAAGACAATTTATCAAAAACTTTCAGAAATTGAGGCACCATGTGCATGGCACTCCACTGATCTGTAAATCTATGTAAACTTGCAAACATCAGCCTACCATGAATTGTTCTTTTGTGTGTGTTTCAAAGTAAATATTTAATTTTTCTAAGGAACTGACAACTATTAAAAATATTTTACAAATTTTCCCAATATAATTGAAAAAAGAAGCAATGAAAATCAGTTCCAAAGCAAATTTGAGCTTCCTTATTCTATTTAAAAATAACTTATAGGTTGTGCAGTGGATAGAGCACTGGCTCTGGAGTCAGGAGTACCTGGTTTCAAATCCGGTCTCAGACACTTAGTAATTACCTAGCTGTGTGGCCTTGGGCAAGCCACTTAACCCCATTGCCTTGAAAAAAAAAACTTAAAAAAATAAAAATAACTTATTATGCATTTACTTTAACTATGCACAATAGAATGTAAGCTCTTTGAAGGGAGGGACTGTTCCTGTTTTTGTCTTATATCCCTGGTACCAGTCTGGCTTACTGGATAGGAAGTTGACCAGAAAGTCAGGAAAACCCAAGTTCAGTTGGGTGTGTGTGTGTGTGTGTGTGTGTGTGTGTGTGTGTGTGTGTCTAACTCTCTGTAACCTCATTTGAGGTTTCCTTGGCAAAGATAAGGAAGTGGTTTCTCATTTCCTTCTCCAATTAAATAAAGAACAGAGACAAATGCGGTTAAGTGACTTGCCCAAGGTCACACAGCTAGTAGGTATCTAAGATCACATTTGAACTCAGGAAAATGTCTTCCTGTTCCAGACCAGTGCTCTATCTACTTCACCACCTAGCTTCTCCCATTCTAGATGGATAATATATGAAAAAACAAACATTTTTTATGGACTTATCTTTATACTGCAATCTTACTGAATTCATTTGTCATTACATTTTATTGTTGCAATTGATGATTGATTTCTATATAAGCATTAATGACATCTGAAAATAATATTTTGATATCATTTTCTTCTGTTACTCTCTTTATTCTTGTAATTTCTAATAGTGCCAAATAGAAATGGCTACATGGGCATCTTGTTTTATGCCTGTTTTTAGTAAAAGATGCTTCTGATGTTTTTTTCATTGCATATAATTCTGTCTCTGAGTTTAGCTAAATATCTCTTTTTAAATTGAGGGACAATAATTTTATTCCTTTTTAAGGGTTGCTTTTAACAGTCATGGATAAATTTTTTTTCATTGAAGGAATTTTATGATTCCATGATTTTAAAATATTTTTTCTTTTTAATGGCTTCTAGTTTCCCTAATATTGAATTATTTTTCTATTGTTGGTTATATTTCATTTGACTAGAATGAAGAAATTATTTTAATGTAGTAGTATTTTCTATTTGCTAATAATTAATGAATTTGGCCTAGCCTTTTTTTTTAAAGTTTGGTTTTATAAGGTTTAGACTCAAGATCATATTTGTTTCATAAAATAAACTGGATATCAGTCCATCTTTCTCTAATTAGCAATTTTCTACAGAGCATGGGAATTATTTATTCTCTGAAGATTTGGAAAAATTCACCCCAAAATATCCTTTCATTTTTTAAATTTTTTTTCAAGGTAATTCACTGATGATTTGTCAGATTTGTTCCTTTGAAATTTGTTTATTTATCTATTTTCTCTCATGTGGGTTTTAACATGAATATTTTTGCAAACAGTTACTCATTTTACTTAAGATCCTCAATTTGTGTGCAAAATTTCTTAAGGATATTATTAATTTTCCTTGCAATTTTAATGATCTATTTTTATTTTTCCACTGGGTGAATGGTGTTTTTCTTTTATTTCTGTGAGATTGTTTCCTAAAATGTCAACATTATTGATTTTTTTAAAGCTCTTAGTTCCATTGATTAAAGTAATTCTCTTTCTTTTTCTTTCCTATTAATTATTGCTCTTATATCTCTTTTTATTTCCTTTGGAATATTGCTGTGTTCTATTTATAATGTTTTTAAGCACAGACAATTAATTTCATCTTTATTTTTCTTTTTGTTAATTAAAGCCATTTCTTCTCTAAAAAGCAAACTAGCTGCATACTATAGATTTTTGATAAGGGATATTAGTATGATCCATTGTCTTTGAAATATCTTGTCACTTTCTTATAGCTTCTTATTTAACTAAGTTATATTAATAATATTTTTGTTTCCATATAGCTTTAACCCTTTATTAATGATAAAGTTACTGTTTGCCAGTTTTATTGCATCTTGTCTGGTACAATAAAAATAGAAATAAAGAGTATGAAAAGAGAGTACATGGTTTTTTACTTTTCATCCTCAGTTCCTTTAGGTCCAATTATGTGGTGACATAGTTTCCAGAACTTTCATCATTTTGGACTCTCTAATTTATCAATGTCATTTTTAGAAAAAATACCCAGAACTAACAATACTCTAGGATGACCAGCATAATAACAAAAAGCTTAAACAAAATAGGAGAAGCCTCTCTAGAGGGAGATGTGTCAAGGGAGTATGCCAACAGAATAGACCAGTAATTGAGTGGATAGAGTTGTTGGGAAAAATAGGTGAATCTAATCAAATTTACACAAAAGAAATCTGTACTGAATATATATATATATATACATATTATATATATGAATTTTGAAAACATTGAGGGATCAAATATCAAGATACTGAAAAAGCAGAAGATATAAAAAGATTTAGTTTAAAACAATGTTGGAGAGAATTAATGGGAGGGGGAAAAGATGATATTAGTATGTACTGACTCATAAGCCTAATTTCTTATCTCTTTAATGAACACAGGGCAGGTGGTGGCACAATGGTTAGAGCTAAGGAAGGTTCATCTTTGTGAGAGCAAATCTTACCTTAGACACTTATTTGCTATGTCACCCTGGACAAGGCACTTAACCCTGTTTGCCTTCGTTTCCTCATTTGTAAAATGAAGCAGAGAAGGAATGACAAACCCACTGTGGTATCTCTAAGAAAACCTCAAATATGTACAACTGAGAAGCAATAATAATGCACCTTGATATATTCCCATACAGCAGGGGTGGAACATGAGAATCTAACAAAGGGTCTGAGGAGTGGTCAGAGAGCTAGGACCAGAACGGTGGGAAAAGAGTGACCCAAGAATCTCAGGAGGAGAGCGTTTAGGATGAAAGGCTGATGCCACAGAGATCAAGAAGGATGAGGCTTGAGAAAAAGGTCATTGAGTTTGGCAAGGAAGAGGTTAGGGCTAACCTTGGAGAAGGCAGGTGAAAGCCAGATAGCAAGGGATTGAAAAACGAATGTTAAGAAAGTAGAGACAATGAGAACAGACAGGTTGGGTTTTTTGGTGGGTTTTTTATTTTATGACTTTGGTTAAAACATAAGACAGCTCACCCACAGAGAATGAATCGATGGCACACAACTTAAAATATAGCTTTTCCTATTGTTTCCCATTGATTAGAGTAGAATTGAACCTGCTTCACTACCCACTCCCTCTGCTCCTTGGGGCCTGCCAGAACCAACGTCAACAAAATCATCCTATAATCATATCCTCCATTTTAAAGGACTCTGTTGCTATGGAAATTTTCTGAGGTTTTTGTCTCTTTCTCTGGAAGAGATAGACATGAAATGGATGACTGATAGCACATTGCAAAGCCTAGTGGGGGAATAATGACTGAGAAAATAACAGTCTCCCAGCCCCTACCTTCATTGGGGAAAATTTCTGTAATTCTGTAGTAAATCAGATCTGATTGTGTAAGACCCTAATTCTGGGGCACTTGGAAAGCAAAATTTCTACATTTTTCAGGGAGAAAGGAATCAAGGATGAGAGTGTTACAGATTGAGTGAATTAGGTGCATGATTTGTCCAAGGCTGCACAGTGAGTTAGTTAATGGTGGAGAAGAGTCCCCAGCACCGCCCTCCACTGGACCCTCAGTCTTGTCAACTGTGGCATGTGCCCCTTACCTGGCCAGACACTTTTCCTCTGCTGCACATCTCAGTGAATAAAGATGGGCCCTCTGGACATAGGTGGAGGCTTGCACATAGTTGGGATCAGGTACCAGATCAGGGAGACCTGGAAGAGAGAGACAAAAGACCCCAAGTCAGCAAGGGCTTGAGTTGACAGCCTCCCCATCACTCCCATCTCCAAGCAGAGTCGAGGCACTTTGACTTGGTTTAGCTCCATTCTTTTCCATTTTATTTACCATTCCCATTTTAAATGCCTACATGAGCAAATCACACACTGCAGTAGGAAGAAGCTGGGATTGAATTCTGCCTCCGATAGTCTTAGCTGTGTGATACTCCTTAGCTGTGTGGTCTCTCTGTGGGGTGGCCCCACACAATTCTCCAAGACTGATGTGATAGCAATGTGCATCTGTGGAGAGAATTTTCACAAGAGGAGTCCCTTACAGCTGTCAAATTCAAGTCTGATCACATGAATCAATTAACTCTAATGGTTTCCTGTTGCCTCCTGGATAAAATATAAAATCCCGTTTGCTGTTTAAAGTCCTTTCTAACCTGGTCCCTTTGTACCTTTCTTCAAAGATCTCTGTGAACTTTCTTCCCTTCCATGTTCTCTGACATCCTGTTACACTGGTCTCCCTGGTGGATTCTTGTACCAAAAACACAAAATACTGCATCTCTAGCCTCTGGACATTCTCATTTTCATACCTGGAATCCTCTTCCTCTTCAACTCCAATTCTTGGTCTCCATCTAATCCCAGTTTAGATCCATATTCTGGGAGAAGCATTTTCTGATCCCTCTTAATCTAATGTCTTCTATTGATTATTTCAAATTTATCTGTCTTGTTTGTCATTGTTTGCATGTTGCCTTCCTTATTAGACTGAAATCCTAGAGGACAGGGACTGACTTTTGCCCTTTTTTAGAATCCCTAGAACTTAACACAGTGAGTAGAACATTTTTCTTGTTCAGTTGTATCTGACTCTTGATGATATCATTTGGGGTTTTCTTGGCAAAGATACGGGGGTTTGTCATTTCCTTCTTCAAGTCATTTTATAGATGAGGAAACTGAGATAATGTATTAAGTGACTTGCTCAGGGTCACAGAGCTGGATTTGAATTCAGATCTGGCTGAGTCTAGGCCTGGCACTCTTCTGCCTGATCAGCATAGCAGTAGATCCTTAATACTGGTAGACTTTGGGCAAAATACTTAACCTCTCTACACCTAAGTTTCCTTAACTGTATAATGAATGTGTTGGATTAAATTACCTTCATGGTCCCTTCCAGATTTACATCTATAACCTTATTGCAGGGTGGACACTAGTCCCTGCCTTCAAGAAGTTTATAATCTATGGAACATTACAACATATATGTAGTCCACTCTTAGGGAGTGATGATTGCCCATTCAAAGTCTCATTTAATATAGGAGGAAACTGAGGCAGACAAAAGTCTGAGGCCACATTTGGCCTCCTAGCTTTCTGACTCCAGGTTCAAGGCTTTATCCTCAGTTACCACCTAGTTGCCAATCTGTGATCCTATAAGCCTACTGTGTAATCTCTGTAAACCTCAGTTTCCCCTTCTGCAGAGTGAGGCCCCTTCCAGGTCTAGATCCGAGGTCTAGTAAGTTCACTTGGGAGGGATGAATCCAGGGCTTGTCCAGAGGCATAAAAAAAAAAGTCTTTCTGTTTCAAGCTAAAATGAAGGAAACATTGCCCTAGCCAAAGCAAACTCAATAAGGGTCAGGCCGAATGCCCGGGCTAAGAATCCTGCTGGATCAGCAGCCCTGGGACAAAGGATTTTCCATGCTCCCTCCTCTGGTCACCCCCTCCTGGGAATTTCCCGGTTCTGCAGACGGGCCAGATGGGTTCCCTTCCTGCCCCGGGGTGACTCTTCAGGGACATATGAAGACCTCACCTTCCTTAGCCCCAGAATCCCTGGGCACCAGCCTCCATGCTCCTTTCCCACTCCCTCTTTTTGCCCTCTTTGGCCCCTTTTTACCCCCTCCCTGCCTCCGCTATTGCACCTGCCTCTGTCCTCATTGGCTTGCTGGGAGGGAGAGACTTAAATTCTGGTCATTTCTCCTCTTTGCTTACTTGAGCTTATTCTCCACAACCTTCAAGGCCTAGTGCATGAAACTTTAATCAGTCACCCCAGCCCTCACCAAACTGCTGTTCCTCTAGTTGCCCTTGCCCCTGCCCCTTACGCTCTATCCTTCATCTCAAACTCTTCCTGAACTGCTTTCCTTCCTGTGTGTACACCTTTTCCCCAGTCGGACTGAGATTTCGTAGGCTCAGTTTCCTCATCTGTAAAATGGAGATAAAAATAGCCTCCCCTTTCTAGAACTGTTGTGAGCATCGGATGAGATACTATATGGAAAATGCTTTGCAAGTCTTAAAATGTTATAGAAATACTAGTTTTTAGGAGACACGGTAGGAAAAAAAAATCACTTACATTTAGAGTTCAAATTTAACCTCAGACACACACCAGCTGTGTGACCCTGAGCAAATCACTTCCTCAGTTTCCTTATCTGTAAAATGAGCTAAAGAAGGAAATGGCAAAGCACTCCAGTATCTCTGCCAAGAAAAAAAACCCCAACTGGGGTCACTGAGAGTCAGACACAACTGAAAATGACTGAACCCCAGACCCAGAGTTATGGTTCTCACTGTACCCCTCAGAGAGACAAAGGAAGATAGGGGAAAGCAAATATTTATTCTGGTTCTGGTACTGATTGGCTGTGTGAACTCAGGTCAATCACATTTCCTCCCTGGGCCTCAGTTTCCCCATCTCTAAAGTTAGGGGTTAGGGCTGGCTAGGCTTTAACATTCCATAATTTGAGAAGGAGCAGGTCTCATGAATCATGAATTCTTGCTCCTTGCCATCCCTCCCCTCTGACTCCCTGGAAACTCTCTTTTAGTAGCTACTTGGCTCAGATTGACAAGGAAGGTAAGTTGAAAGTTGACTTTCAGACCCTTGCCAGAGTGTCCTCTCCCCAGCTCTGGAGCCCCCCACAACACCTTCATGGCCCCTTCCTTTCCCCCTGGGCCCAGACCCACTCAATAACTCACTCAGGAGCCTCTCCCAAGGCAGTCAGAAAGACTTCACCCTGTAGGAATGATGAGAACGAGGGGAAAGGGAGGATGAGGTTAATCCTGGTGGGGGGCAGTAAGGGAGGAGGGCTACAGGGAGCCTTGGCTAGCAGCATTCCCATTACCCAAGGCCTCTGGAACGATTGCCTCATTTCCTAAGGGGCCCCAGACTCCAGTGGCCTTCTTGGCAGGAGGGGAAGCAGCATTTCCAGGCAGGGACCTGGGACAGATCATTTCCCTCATAGGGGCCTCTGCTCACAGATCATCAGTGACCTTCCTGGGGGCCTGGCGAATTCTCTCCTCCCTGAAGAGAGTTTTGAAGGCCCAACCATGAGCCAATTCTCTTTTTTTCCACACAGGGTGAAATCCCTCGTTCTCGGAGAACCCTTTCCCAAAGTGAGCCTGTCTGCCTCTTCCCAGTCCTGAACCTGGGCCTTCTCAAGTAGCAACTTAGAGTGGTGACATTCTCACCTTTTCTGGGTCACGGACCACCTTGGCAGTTTGGAGAAGCTCAGGGACCTAGGCTTTGAAGAATTGAGGCTTTCATTTCATAAAATGTACAAGATTAGTAAAGAAGCCATTAATCTGAAATAGAGCAACTTTATAAAATCGATGTTTGTGCTTTATTCTCAAAAAAGACCATGACATTTGAGGAGTGTGAATTGAATTTGAGTTGGGGGGGGGGGGGCTATGCTAAGTCACCAACCTCACTTTCTCCTCTGGAGCCATCTGGGTCCTGGCTAGATGTGAATTAAGATGCCTGGAGATGGCCTTGGATGCAAAGCAGTCAGGTGAAGTGACTTGTCCAAGGTCACATAACTATTCAGTATCAAGTATCTGAAGCCACATTGGAACTCAGGTCCTTCTGACTCCAAGACTGCATCTCTATCCACTTATACTACCTAGCTACTCCCATATAAAATCATATACACAATGCAAATGCATGTTTGTGTATATGTGTGTTCCTGGATAGGAGCCCATGGACACATACATACACATAGTCCAATATCCAAACACATATATCCCATCTAACACATAAAAATGCACAGAGGAGCAGATATATGTATTGCATACATGTTTGTATGTAGAAACATGTGTTCATACACTTCATGTATCCAAATACACATGGGTTCCCGTATGATATGCATACACTTAGAAATTGAGCTGTGTGTTTAAATATATATATATCTATATATGGTAACAATGTGCATTCATACAACTCTTATAGTCCCATAAAGGAATATAGACATATATGTGTATGGGGATAGGAATCTAGCCCATTCAGAGCTTTGGAGAGATGACACTCTTATCTTCCAAAGTTGGGGTTGTTGTGAAGATAAAATGAGAAGATATTTGCAAAGTGGTTTTGCAAACCTTTAAGTATATCACTATAATTATTATCATTTTTGTTGTGGTGGTTATCTCATTTGATGCTATGAACAGCCAAAGTGTAAACACAATGGCCTTGTAAGACCTCTGGCTTCATGCTATACCTCAGTCACAGACTGATCCCCAAAGCTCACATGGACTGACTCCAACCCCTTTTCAACACACAGACTCAGAACCCACTAGTTCTTTCACTCTTTCACAAGACCCATCACTTCTCTGGGCCTCGGTTTACTCATTTGCACAATGAGACTAATTAAAGCCAAAGTAACTATCTTAACAAGACTGTTAAGTGGCAGTGCAATGAGTGGGGCAGATCTTCGATTTTATCCATGTGGGAATTCCCAGTGTAGAAAATCGTTCCATTGGGGCCAGGTGGTGCAGTGGATAGTGCACAGGTCCTGGAGTCAGGAGGACCTGAGTTCAAATCTGAGTTCAAACACACAAAAATTGCCTAGCTATCCGACCTTGGGCAAGTCACTTAACCCCACTGCCTGAAATAAGAATTAAAAAAAAAAAGAAAATTACTCCATTGAGACAACTCTTTAATAATTCCTCTAACTGAGTTAGGATTTGAAACCAGGTTTTGCTGATTTTTTAGGAAAGTTTTCTATCTTCTATACTTTCTTATGTTTAGAGTACTATGCTACCTAGTGAGGGTTAAATAAGGTAATGTATATTGGGGACTGCTCTCCCCAGATCCTGATAAAAATCTGTATAAACATGAGCAAGCCACCATAGCAGCAGCAGTAGTAGTAGTAGAAGGAAGAAGAAGGAGAAGGAGGAAGAGGAGGAGGAGGACTCACATATGGCAAGCACTCACAAGCGGAGTCAGAAGAAGTGATACCAGGGACACCCTAAAGGCCTCTCTTAAGAACTTTAGAATTAATTGTGCAGAATGGGAGACACTGGCACAGGACCACCCAACATGGCATGACCTCATCAGTGAGGGGGCTGAGCTCTATGAGCAAGGAATTGAAGCAGCTCAAAGGAAACATGACATTTGTAAGTTTAAAGTACCCACCCTCGGTGTTCACATGGACTATTTGTGCCTGTCCTGTGGTAGAGCATTCAAACTCATATTGATCTGATCAGCCACAGTTGGGCACACTGTAATTTATCTCTAACATAGTGTTGTCATTTTGATCTTTGATTTTGGTCTTCTTTGATAACAAAGGACAAGAAGCAGTAGTGGTACAAGTAGTAGTAGTAACAGAGGTAGTGGTAGTGGTGGTGGCGATGATATTAGTAGTGGTGGTGGTAGTTATAATGGTGGTGGTGGTAGTAGTAGTAGTAGTGGTGGTGGTGGTGGTGGTGGTGGTGATAATCATAGTAATGGCAGTGGTGGTGATAGTGATATTAGTAGTGGAAGTGGTAGTGATAATGGTGATGGTAGTGGTAGTAGTAGTAATAGTGGTGGTAATAGTTGTAATAAATAGGGCCTAATGAATAAAACTGGATTCAGTCAGGAAGACTTGGATTCAAGTTTTGCTTCAGGAAACTCTCTAAGACTGCAAATATGAGTGTAGGAGCTGATTTTGTATTGATAGAGGATTTTCTCCCCTGAAGCTCCCTACAGTGATTTTATCATAGGTCTAATTGCCCCAAAGAAATTATTAATGTTATTAATAGTAGTAGTTGTAGTTGTAGTAGTAGTAGTAGTAGTAGTAGTAGTAGTAGTAGTAGCTATCATAACAAAGGTCTCTGGGTAAGAGAGCATGGGTGACTCAGAGGAGCCCAGGCTGGAGATAGCCTTCAGAGTCTGGACAGTGCTCATGAGCAATGATGTAGATGGCCTATGAAGAGGTCCAATATGCCCCTCTCTCCCTTTAATAAAAGTCTCCTGGGAACTGTGGGCAAGTCTTTTTCCTATTCTCTCCTCCCAGACCCTTAAAGGTAGGACCCCTTGGAGAACATTTTAGTCAGACCCTGCTGCCATATTTTCTAAAATATAAGACCTACAAAGAGGAACCAACCTGTCTCAAATCCCAAAGTGAATTAGTGGCAGAGCTGGGGCTGGGACATCGTGAGTATGTTCTGCCTCCCTGTTCTTCCCACCACAATTAGGACAGGACAGTGTGTCCAGGGAGTCCTCCACATATACTAAACATAATAATTAGTAACAGTAAGAGCTAGTGTTTATATAATGCTTTAAGGTAATATCCCACTACCTCCCTTGTGGAGTAGTTTAAGGACTTGGCTGTCCTTAGCCTATCCATCAATCAAACAGCAAGTATTGATTTATTAAGCCCCCAGACCCTAGAGAGATACAAGGGGAAAAGATAAAATGATCCCTAGACAATGATCTTACACTCCAGTTGGGCAGGATGACAACAAATACACATAAAACCAACATAGCAGAAATATAAAATTAATACATAGAAAGAGATGGGAAATAGTTAAAAACAAAGACATGCTCTGGATGACGTTTTTCCCATCTACAAGGTAATCTCAGTTTTCTGCTTGGAGAGAGAGTCTCTGGGAGCAGAAGTTTAAGTATGGCTCTCCCCAGCCCCCAGCTCTGCTCCTCCTGAGAATGGGCTCATGTTCCCCTACTCCTTGATCCCTAGGCAAAGATTAGTCCAGTCCCTTCTCCTCAGGTTCAGGCGTGTGTGTGTGTTTGTGTGTGTGTGTGTGTGTGTGTGTGTGTGTGTGTGTGTGTGTTTTGTATGTGTTTGTGTCTAGAAAGAACAATGCTTCTCTTTTCTTTTGGACAGTTTTCCCAGGAGGAATTTCTGCTTGTCAGCAATATGGCTCTCATTTCCTACAGCCCCACTTGGTCATCTGTGGTGATGTAATACTCAGAGGCCCAAAGACCCAGAGAGAAGGCCACAGGGTGGGACTGTGTGTTGGAAGGGTGTGGTCTTTTTTTAATAAGGGAGAACTTTCCAAGACAGGCAGCATAGAACCATCGAAAGAGTACTTGATGTGGACTCATCAGAGGATCTGGGTTCAAATGTGACTCTACCTTCTCTAGGCCTCAGTTTCCTCATCTGTAAAATGAGGTAGAAGGATGGGATGATTCCTAAAGTTCCTCTCGATCTAGATTTATGGCTCTGGCTTAGTTGGAGAAGGCTGAGTTTACCTCACAATGACTGCTTTTTATCTATTTTCAGCAATTCTTTCCCAGGGAGGCTCCCAAGTCCCTCTAGCAACCTCTGCTCTTGTCAAAAAAGAATGTCTGAAAAACACTTTCACCTTTAGGTGGGAGGGACTGAGTGAGGATCCTCCTCCTTCAATGCTGATCCTAAAGCAAGAAAACTCTGAAAGGATCAGTTGGGGGGGGGGATCTTTGGACAGGGGATTTTATTGATAGATGACAAATGGGGGAAACCAAGGGAGTCATCTTATCAACTCTTTGCTCTTCTAAGCAAAGGGGCTGTCATTCTTCAATCTAAAACTGTTCTGGGAAGGTTGCACCATGGAGTGGTGAAAACCTTTGCTGAATTCATGTCACCCGCTGGGTCTTATTTTCCTCGAAAGTAAATTGAATAAGTTGGCATAGGGTATTTTCAAGGTCCCTTCTAACTCTATCATTCTCTGATTTGTTATCTCTCTCATTTAGATGCTAACATCCTTGAGAGTAGGAATTGTGTTTTTCTTCTGTTGTATTTCCAACACTTAACACAGATCTGGAACATTTGTTATTGTTCTTCAGTTGTTTGAGTTGGGTCTCATTCTTCATGACCCCATTTTGGGGTTTTTTTTTTTGGTCAACTATTCTAAAGTGGTTTAACATTTCCTTCTCCAGCTCTTTTTATCGATGAGAAAACTGAGGCAGGTTTGACCAAGGTCACACTGCTAGCAAGTGTCTGAGGTCAGATTTGAACTCATGAAAAGTTTT
The DNA here is from genome assembly GCF_037893015.1 of Macrotis lagotis. Taxonomy (NCBI): domain Eukaryota; kingdom Metazoa; phylum Chordata; class Mammalia; order Peramelemorphia; family Peramelidae; genus Macrotis; species Macrotis lagotis. The sequence goes on along the minus strand of NC_133661.1, from coordinate 47,907,738 downwards.
CCTGACTACAGACCCAATGCTCCATCCATTGCACCACTTGGAGCTCAACAAGTATTTGACTTGACTTGACTTGTTGATTTCATTACCAAGATCTTGTCTCTACAAAAATGGGAACATTTTTTTTTCAGAGAAGTGATATAAGAAAGCATTTTCAACAGGGATGCAAAGTTGCCAAGAGTCGAGGACAGAGGTTGTGTAGGGATTCCAACTCTGTCAGTTGGGAGGAAAAATGAGTCCAGCCAATAGTTAGCACCCTGGAACACCATTTGTTGCTTCTCAGTTGATTTCTAGGGTCCTGGGTGAAAAGGGTATCCTTTGGGAATAGGTGGTCAGTAAGGGGGCCTAGAGTCCCCTTCCAGGAATTAGATCATTGGCAATCAGCCACTACTGGGATGTTGCTTTAATGCTCTGAGGAGGTAAATAAAGATCTACAATGAGCCCTAGAAGCTAATTCTCAATTTTTGGCTCTCACTCCTTAGCACTGACTCATGACACTGACCTTAGAAGACATCTGGCCTCCAAGAAGAATAGTAAGGAAACTAAGCCAGTAGCAGAGGGGTGCATATGTACACACAGGCCCTGTGTACTTTTCTGTTCCTTCCTTTGGAAAGGACAAGTCCTGGTTATCTGAGAACTGGAAAGCAGAGGATAACCCAGTCTCCCTCCAGTCTCTTCCTCTAAGGCAGAGAACTCCTAGGATGTTAAAGCTAGAAGGAAATCTAGTAACATTGCCACAAGATGTAGAGGAAGAAAGAAATCTCAAAAGCATTGGATCTAACTTACAAACTAATTTACAAATGAGAAAACTAATGAGTTTGAATGACTTGCCCAAGGTCACATGTACATAGTAAATAGGAGAGTTGATATTAGAACCAATACCACACATATCATCAAGCATTCTACTATGGATGTTCCATTCTACCATTTAAGGAGGAGAAAATTGAGGCACAGAGCTATTGACTCTTGTCCAAGGTCACACAGTGAACCATTGGTGGACCCTAGGGAAGAATTACTTTACACTCTTTCTATCAGTGTTTTGAACACTCCACTTCTGCCAGTACCCTATATCAGATACATTGAAAACACAAACTCAAAAAACATGAAAAAGATCAGAGGCACTGACTTTCCTGAGCACCAAGGACAAATATTATGGAAGACCTAGGGAAAGACAGGCAAGAATTGCATAGAATGAGAAGAGAGTTTATGCTTTGACTCCACATCTCTGAAAGGCAACATGGAGCAAGTAAGTGTGGAGGACCTGGCTTCAAATCCTACCTCTTAGACTTACTAGCTGTGCCACTTTGGTCAAGTCACTTGACTTTCCTATACCTCAGTTTCCTTTTAAGTTCATCTTTGAATTTATAATACAGCTTTACATCTGTGATCATGAGATCACGAGTTTGTTGAAGAAAAGCACATTTTCCCTTCAGTCTTTCTAGCATTTTCTCAGGATTTCCAGAAAAGTGGGTACCATTGCCTTCAGTTAGTTACAAAAATCTTCCATTTTGATGGCAAGCTCTTAGATGGTTAGCTCTTTGTCTTCTCTGATCAGCAGATTGAGTCTAAGCCTCTGCTCTTCTATCAATTCCTAAATCTCTACCACAGGACTGGGATTAAACAGAAGGCATTCAACAAATATCTAATATAGAGACCTCTGGCAGCCACTTAATACATTCCTATTCCTCCATCTTCAGACAGGACAGGGATGAAATCACCCTATAAAGTTAACTACCTACCCTCTTTCTAAACATCTTTAGACATAGAAACCATCATGTCCATAGATGTTGCTTCAACAATTAGAAATCTCTTTCTCTCTACTGTCTGACCTAAATTGTTTCTGATGCAATTGATTCTTTCTTGTTTCAAATGTGGAAATCAGGACTAGGTTCCAGGTCTCCTGACTTCCAGCTTCATGGATAAATAAACACACACCATGTTCTTTTGGAGGTGACTTGAAGATTATAAAAGGGTTTTTTCTTGGCCTCTACTTTTAAGAACCTGGTTAATCCAGTCTCCTTAAGGCCCATCCCCTTGGAAGGTTGAATCATTCATGAAAAGCAAAGTGGGAGACTGAACTATTCCAGTTGTTCGAAATGAGCCCAGGACTGAAGACTATGCAAAGGCAAAAAGCAATCCATCAATCATTCCAGAAATATTTACTCAAGGAGGTCCCTTCCAACTCTGAAAATTCTCGGACTTGAGAATCATTTTGGCTAGTTCTCAAAGACTTGAGTTCTTCTTCTTTTCCATGTACTCTATGATCTAAGCCAAACCAGACTATTCATCATTTCTCATATTTGCCCCACCCCATCACTTTCCCACCTTTGTGGCTATGCTTAAGTTGTTCCCAAAGCCAAGAATGTCTTCTCTTTTTCTCTTCTGTTCAGTTCTCAACCTGAATCAGTTATAGAGTTCTCAGAGCTGGAGAACATCATTGAAACCATCAAGACCAATCTGGACCCAACTAAGAATCTCCCTTACATTTTTTCCAACAAGGGATCACCTGGATATTTCTGAAAGACCACCGTGGGGGGGGGGGGAACCTACTATCTTTTGAGGCATCCATTTTGGGAGAGCTCTCATTTTTAGCATTTTTTTCTTACAAGCATTTATGAAGTTCTTAATTTTGTGATAGCAAGTCACAGAGTACTTACATTATAATGGGGAAAGACAACACATAAAAAGGTGAGCTGAAAAGCAAGGAGTTGGGAGAAACTATGGGACATGAGAGAAGAGGGTTTAGAACATGGTGACCAAATGAAGAGAACCAGGGATGGCTGGTCTGAGGCCCTTCCCCAAAATGAAATTCCATGACAAATTCATCAATAGGAAGCCCACCAGGACTACAGTTAGGAAGCAGCTTAAGGATGGTGGCTAAGTCTGGAGAATGAAGGTTGAATGGTTTTGAACTCTTTCTTATATTGACATATCTATTTGCACTTATCTTTAGCTCTACCCTCCGCAGGCAAGGAGAAAAAGTCTAATCCCTTTACCCCTTCAGATAATTGAAAATAACAACCATGTCTTCCATAACCTTTCTATAGGCTAAACAATGCCAATTCTTCTGTTAATTCTTATATTCATGTTTCTGGTTACCTTCCTCTGAATACTTTACATATATAAAATTTGGCGGCCAGAACTGAGCAAAATACCCTGGATGTGATCTAACCCATTAATTTCATTTCAACCAGTATTGACTTAGCACCTACTGGGTTTCAACCAAAGAGTTACATACTGGAGCTACAAAGACAAAAAAATAAATTGGTCCCTCCCATCTATAATTTTACATTTTACATTCATCTTGGCAAAATGAGAGTAGACAACTGCTCAAATGCCTTGTATTTCTATAGTATTTTGTACATTTTCTCCCATCTAAGCTGTGTAACAATTCTGTGAAGGAGGAGCAACCATTATTTCCCCATTTGTATTTCTGTCATTTCAATTGTGTCCAGCCCTCTGTGACTCCATCTATGATATTCTTAGGAAAGATACAGAAGAGGTTAGCCATTTATTTCTCCAACTCATTTCATAGATGAGGAAATTGAGGCAAACTAGATTAAGTGACTTGTCCAGGGTCACACAGCTAGTCAGAAAGATAAGTCACCTTGACTCTGGATCCACTCTATCCACTATGCTATATAGCTGACCCTTATTTCCCCATAATGCAGATAATAAGATTTGAGGCTCAAGGGAGTTAAAGATTTGTCCAAGGTAAGTAAGAGAAAAGACCACGACTCAAACCAATGTCTTTTGTTTCTAAGTCTGATGTTTTTTCTACTGCACTGCAGCTGTCCTCTTAAATACTAACCAAACTTCCTGGAGTTTTGCTTGAGCTTGCTGATCAATGATGTCTCCTTCCCATGTCTCTGCTTAGATTTTTCTTAAACAATCATGTTTTATTGTGCATACGTATCACAACACATTCTATTTTGTCCCTATTAGATTGTAAGCACCCACGAAGGTAGGCCTATCAGATTTATCCTTTGTCTCTAAGGACTTTGCACCAAACCTGTGCTAGGGGTTTAATACATACTTATTGATTTTTAATCCAAACTGAATTTGTATCAAGGAAAGAGGGATGATTTTTCAGAGAGAGCCATCTTGAATAAAGTTGAATGAGAAACAATCCTCTCCCAGCCCCCATCTCCACCCCCCCCTCCAGGGGCTGGGAGGGCAGCTCTATCCTCCAACTGATCAGCATCTAATAATCATTGGATAGACTGGCCTAGCACGTCACTGCTGCTCCATAGAAACACCTGACTGTTGTGGAGCAGAAAAGACTGCAGAATGTTCAATTTTCTCCTTCCCTGTTGATTCTGGACCACGGTGGGGGAAGGGTAGAATCTGCATCTGGCAAGTCTGCTAATGAAAGGAAGGACTGTTTTGGTCAAATTCCAAGGCAGATGCAATTGTCTGGGTCCCAGTTGTTAATCAATTCAGCAAATTAAATAAACATTTATTAAGCACTGTAATATGAAGCACTGGGCCAGACATGAGATATGTGAAGGGGAGAAGAATCACACAGTCCCTCTCTTCAAGATGCTTACAATCTAGAAGATAAGGCAGATGAGTTTCATTGAAGAGAGAATGTGACAGAGGCCAAGAGGGAACCAAACAAATTTAAAGGGGATTGGGAGGGAGAGAAATTAAGACAGAGAGAGACAGAGAGACAGAGACAGATAAAGAGAGACAGACAGTCAGAGAGACAAAGAGAGGGACAGAGACAGATAATGAGAGAAAGAGAGAAATATAAAGACAGGGGGAGAGGAGGAAACAGACAGACAGACAGAAAAATAGACAGATGGGAAAAGAAAGACAATCAGAAAGAAAGGGAGAAGAGAAAGAGAGTCAGAGAGACAAACAGAGTCAAAGAGACAGACTGAGACAGAAATATGGGCGGAAGGAGAAGAAGGGGGGATGCAGACAGAGACCAAGAGAGTTATCAGACAAAGAGACAGAAAGACAAAGACAAAGAGAGACAGACATAGGCAGAGACAAAGAGGCAGAGAGAGAGAGAGGAAGACAAAAAGAGACAGATAGGAAGATGCAGGAGGAAGGAGAGAGAGAAAGAGAAAGAGAGAGAGAGGAGAGGGAGGGAGGAAGAAGGAGAGGGAGAGGGAGAGTGAAAGGGAGAACAAATTTTCAGGGTTATTAGAGAATGCTTCATGGTAAAAGTGGAGCTGAGTCATGATGGAAGAGAATAATAGCTAGTATTTCTATAGCAATTGACTGTATGAAAGAAGGATAAAAGAGTGGAGAGATTTTAGGTAAGAAGACCAATTTTAAGAAGCTATTATATACCTAGGAGGCTCAGGTTTTAGATCTCTTGAAACTTGGGAGTTCTGAGCTGCATTAAATCCACCTTCTGTATTAAAATCAGTATTAATATTGATGAGTACCTGGGAATGTGGAGGGTGGGATTGGCAAGCAACAGGCTGCCTAAGGAGAGATGAGACCCCATATCTGAAAACAAAGAAGGTCAAAGTTCTTGGTCTGATCAGAGTGGAGCTAAGTCTGGAAGCCCCTGAATTTTCAGTCCTGTGACATAGAGAGACCTAGTCTTAAAAGGCAAACAGCAAAAATCCCACCACCACACCAAAACAACAACAGGTCAGATTAAAGATGGAGAAGCCTTGAGCATGAGTGGTAAAGGGAGGTTTAAAAGACGAAGCAGATACAAGAGATGCTGCTATGGAGACCTGATCAGACTTGGCAGCTTGGTGGATGCTGAGGGGTGACCAGGATGGGTAAGGAGAGATGAGATCCCATATTTGAAAACAAAGAAGGTCAAAGTTCAGTCTTGG